>NW_026057019.1:0-25433 GCF_023758075.1 Alternaria novae-zelandiae | reverse complement strand
AGACTTTATTAATAAAGCTATTTTAAATAAAGACTTTAATAATCTAGTTTATAGATTAAATAAAGCTTTATACAGTCTAAAATAAGCTTCTAGGTAGTAGTAATTATTTTTAACTAAAATTCTAGAATAACTAGATTTTAAAGTTTTAAATATAGATAATAGTATTTTTATATATAATACTAAGCCTATTGTATTAGCTATACACGTAGATAATATATTAGTATTTACTAAAAATATAAATCTAGTTAATAAGTTATATAAGAATTTAACTAGAACTTCTAAATTAGAAATAACTAATTTAGAAGAGATTAAAGAATTTCTAGGCGTAGAAATAATTAGAGATAGATCTAAGAGATCTTTAATTATAACGCAAAGAAGCTTTATTAATAAACTATTATTTAAATATAATAAACTTTTAAATAAGCCTAAATCTATACTTTTACCTATAGAAGTTATATTATCTAAAAATCTAGAAGATAGTTCTATTATTAAAGACTATTAAAAAGAAATAGGTAGTTTAATTTATTTAACTATATTTACTAGGCCTAACCTAGTTTATAGTGTAAATTACCTAGCTAGATTTATATCTAATCCTAGTCTAGAACATTATAAATATTTAAATTTTATATTTAGTTATTTATTAAAGACTAGTAATTACAGCTTAGATTTAACTCTACAATCTTTAGAATCTAATAATTCTAATAATAATACTATTAATAATATTAATAATAGTATTAATTTATTAGGTATTAGTAATTTAGATTGGAGAGCTAATTTAGATTCTTAAAAATCTACTATAGGTAATATATTTATTTTAAATAATTCTTAAAGTAATTATAATAATAATATAGCTATTAGTTAGATTTTAAAACTATAAAAAACTATAGCTATTTCTAGTGCAGAAGTAGAATATATAGCTTTAAAAGAAGCTACTAAAGAAAGTTTATATTTTAATAATTTTATTAAAGATCTTTTTAATAATAATTCTATTAAAGAATTTAGTTCTATTTTTAATAGAACTAATATTATTAAAATAGATTCTTTAAGTACTATAGAACTAGCTAAAAACCTTGTTTTTTACGCTAGAACTAAGTACGTAGATATAACTTATTACTTTATTAGAGAAAATTTACTAGATAATAAAATAAATCTAGTTTACAAAAATACTAGTACTATTCTAGTAGATAATATAACTAAACCTACTAGTTATTCTAAATTTAAGAATTTTATAAATAGAATTAGTCTAGTTAAACTAGATTAATTATTTATAACTAGTTATTATTCTTATTATTATATAGGTGTTAGAGAGTATAAAGATATATTACTATAAGAACGTAAGATAGTTAGCACAGGTAAGAAAGTATATAGATGTTAGTTTAGTAGAAAAGAGTTTTATTATAAAGAGATTCTATTATCTAAAGTATTATATAAGAGTCTAATACTAAAAAGTATAAGTAAAAGATAAAATAGTAGATAATAAGATAATTCTAAAAAGCTCTTATTAAAAAATGTTCTTTCTCTAAGTAATCTTTAGGTTATTAAAGATCTAATTTATATAAGAATATCTTTTACACTAGTATAAACGTTCTCTTTCTAGTAGTATAGTTTTATTATACTATCTAGAATATGTTACTTACTTATAGTACAAAGAAAAAATAAAAAAAAAATATAAAAAAGAAAGTAAAAAGCAAAATAAATAATTAAGTAGAGATATTAGTAATATACTACTATAGTGTAGGTAGTAGTTAGATTTTAGGTAAAATAAAAAGCTTACTTAAAATCTAAGTACTAGTAATATTACTAGTATATCTAGTCTACTTTATATTTTATCTACTATAATATAGCTTAGATAGGCTAGTAAAAGAAGCTAATAAAGCTAGTATTAGTATCTTAAACTAAGAAGAAAGTAGTAGAACTAGTAGTAGTAATATTATTAGAGAGTATAAGAAGCTAAAAAGTAATAATAGACTAGACGCTAGACTACTAGTGTAAGCCTAAGAAGTCTTAAATAAAGAGAAAGAAGTAGGTATAGTATTAAGGTTAGTAGCGTTATAGAAGTAGTAATAAATATCTAGTTCTATATTAATTTTATTAATAAAATATTTAATAGTATCTTCTATACTATAATTATAATTCTAAATATACTACTATCTCTTATAAGAAGAAGATATACGCTTATTAGTAAAGAAGAAAATATCTAAATATTTACTATTAGCGCTCTTAGTAAAGGTAGCCTTTTTAAGCTTTTTAACTACTAGCTATAGCGCCTTAATTTTCTTAATAATATACTTACGCTCTTTTTTAATATACTCTAGAATACTATTCTTATTCTTATTAAAAAGTTTATAAACCTCTTTATATATAAGAGAGTTATTCTAAAAGACTTGTATAAGAATAGCTTTCTAGATCTAGAAGAAGAAGTTAATATATATATCTACTAGAAATACCTACTTAATACTACTATACTTATTATAATATCTAGATAGTATTATAGAAAAGGCTATAAGATTATAATAAGCCTTTAAAATCTTATTATACGTTTCTATAGCTAGAATCTCTATAATACTCTAGCGTACTATAATATACTATAAAAGAATTATTTAATAGATCTTAGTTACTAGTTTTATAAAGCTATAGAGTATTATAAAGTAAATAATATAAATATCTTCTTCTCTATAAATAGACTTCTCTTACTTTACGCCTAGCGCTATTACTTATATATTTTATATCTAATTAATATTATTTTTCTACTCTTTAATAAAGCTAGTAGAATTCTTCTTAGTAGTCTTACGCTATTATAAGTATAGCTCTATATATTAATAAAAGCTTTCTAAAACTTCTATATAGTTCTAAGAGTTCTTATTATTAATTAAAACTAATTCTTAAATTATATCTATACCTTAACCTTAAGTGTAGGTAAATAATAGATTAAGATTAATATAGTAGAAAAACATCTTATTATCTAGTATAGTATACTTAGCGTAGTAAGAGTAGAAAACTATAGTATATTCTTTATAAAGTACTAAGTAGAGTATCTAGTAATAAAGGTTAGTATAGATAGCTTATTAAATAAGAGAATAGTATATAATATAAAGCTAGCTAAGGTTCTTATTACTATTAATATATTAGAGGTAGTAATAGTATATCTTAAAGAATTCTTTAATAATCTTCTTAAGTTCTTTATTATTAAAGAAAAGCTACTTAAAGTTCTTTATAGTAATATTACTTTTCTACTTAAAGTCTTCTACTAGCTTACTCTAATCTATCTTTTTACTAACTACTTTTTAAAAAAAAATTAGGTATAAATTATAGGCTATCTAAAAATAAAAGTAATAGCTAAGAAGATTAAAGTCTTATTTACTAAGCTTATATTACTTAATAATAAGAATAGATATAATTAGATAAGTTTAGAGTTTATACTACTTATCTTAGAAAAGATATAAAGAAAGAAGAATATTATTTATAGTTTTTATATTTATAGCTTACTTAAAGAAACTTATATAGATAGCTATTACTTATATATAAGTCTAATAAATATAAGTACTATTAATTAATAAGCTATTAGAGTAGTAACTAATATAAACTTCTTAATACTATACTTAGATAACTTTAAAATATTTATAGTTATTAAGTTTAGTATACTTAAAGTAGCTATTAAGAATTAGTTAAAGAAAATTAAAAGTTCTATCTAAATATTTATAGTTTTTAGCTATAGTTAAAGCCTTAAGCTTATTAGAATTCTAGTCTTTATCTTCTAAATTATCTTTATTAAGTATAGTATCTATCTTCTTAGATAAAGATTAGTAAGCTAAAGTAAATTTTAGAGTACTAGCGCTAAGTAGTAGTAGTAGTTAAGAAAGACTAGCTTATATACTATAAAGCTTTAATTTCTATAACTTAGCTACTACTATTCTCTTCTTAACTATCTTAAGACTAGTCTAGCGCTTTTAGTATACTTACTTTTCTAGATTTATAGAAGAAGTAACTAATCTAGCTTTACTTAGTTACTTTACTCTAATCTTCTTTAGCTCTACTTTAATATAATTACTACTTTTATTAATTACTCTTAACTTATATAAAGATAATCTAAGTTCTATTATAATAGAGATAGCTAATTAATAAGTAGAGTAAAGCTTTATCTAGTATCTAGCTATAGTATTAGTAATTATTACGTTATTACTACTATAAAGAGTATATATAATCTAGTAGTTCTTATTAGAATACCTATTAGCTATATATAGAAAGATATATTACTAAAACTTATATTAACTATTATAAGTACTATCTTCTTTATACTTATAAGTAAAAGAAACTATAATATTTCTAGTAGTAAAGCTAAGTATACCTAGTGTTATACTATACTTCTTATAGTTTTTTTTTAATACTTTAATAAAATACTTTAAAAGAGATAGTATCTTAGAAAGTAGATTCTTCTTAGTAAACTAAATAGTTACTTTAATAGAATCTTTTAAAGTAGCCTAGTTTTATATAATAATATTAGTCTTAGTACTTTTGCGTAAAGTATAAATATAAATAGCTACTACTTAAACTAAGAAAAGAGCTATATTACTAATATCTAGATACCTAAAGTAGAACTATATATTAGATATAGTCTAGTAGTTATATAAAACCTTACTTAAAAAGTAAAAGATATAGCTTATAAAACTAGGCTCTAATACGTTAACGCTCTTAGTAGTAGTAGTTAGCTTTATAATATACTTATTTTTAGTATTCTTAGCTTAGCTTAAGACTTAATACTAGCTATTAAATACTTTAACACTACTATACTTATCTATAAGCTCTAGTAGCGTCTTAACTATATTAAATACTTTAAGAATAAAGTTAGTAATCTAGTTAAATAAAAAGGTTACGTTAGTTATAAAAGTATTAAGAATAACCTTTTATTACTTAGAAGACTACTATTTAAAACTAGTAATAAACTCTATTACTTTACTATTAATATTTAGATTCTAGAGATTCTAGTTTTAGACTAAGATAAGAACTTAGGTCTTAGCTTTAGTATATAAAGCCTAGATAATTATAAAAGTATCTTTCTTTAGTTATAAACTAAAAGAAGTAGTAGAAAAAAAGCTAGTATTACTTCTAAAGGCTCTACCTTAAATACCTAAAGTAGTAAAATTTTTAAATAGACTAAGTATATAAAGCTTAGAAAGTAAACTTTTCTAAAAAAAAGTCTTTTATAAAGAAAAGCCTTAGCTATAAAAGAAAGTTAACTTTCTAGTATCTATAGCTTTACTTTTACTTTTATTCTTATTACTAGCTATTTTTTACTAAGCTTCTAGTAGTATAAGTATCTTTCTTTAGTAATCTAAGACTAGCTCTTATAAAAAAACTCTTACTAAACTAGCTTATAGTGTAGAACTAATAGTACTAAGCTTATATATATATATATAGTTATACTTATATACTTATTTATAGAATTAGTTATAGATATAGTAAGCTAAGTATACGCTCTTATATATAAAGTTAATAGTAACTAAGAGTTATAGAGAAGGTTTAGATAGTTTATAGACTTATTATACTTCTTTATACTAGATATAGTAGTTATAGTTATAGTTATAGTTATAATTACTAAGAGAGAAAATAAAAAAAGTTAGATTAATAAAAAGAGAAAGAAGATATAGTCTACTTCTAAGAGGTAACTATAGTATATAGAGATAAGAAGAAAAAATTAAAAAGGTTAGAGAAGAAAAAAAAAAGTAATAGCTAAGAAGAAATATATATATATATATATAATTAAGAAATCTCTATCTATTATAGTATTATAATATTATAATATTAATAAGTAAAGTTAGAAAGTAAAATTATAGTAAAGATAAGGTAATTAATTACGTAATTAGCTATTATACTTAGTAGTATTCTTACGCGTATAATAGTATTAGTAAATAGATAGTGTTGCGTTATTATAGTAGTAATAACTAGATTTTAGATAAAATTCTAACCTATCTAAAATCTATATATTAGAACTATTATAGACTATAATTATTAGAATTATAGCTAAAGAACTATAATAGCTATATAAATATAGTTTAAAAAGAGTTTAAAGCTAGATAGAATAGTTAAAAGAGTAATACTTATTATAATTAGCACTAGTATTTCTAATATTAAAGTTATACCTATAGGTATATTACTCTCTCTACTTCTCTCTCTAGCTTATTACTAGAGATAATACTTATAGCTTTTTCTTTTATTACCTCTAAAGGCGTATAGAGATAATAGAGAGGTAGTTACTAAAAATAAAGTAGTTATAGTTATTATAGTAGTTTCTAGGTAGTTATATATAGAGTTATAGCTAGTTATTATATATAGAATTATAGCTACTATATTCTCTAGATGTTTTAAGTATATTAAAATAGTAGTAGAATAAATATATTTTTATTTACCTAGTAGTAGTTACTTTCTAAAGACCTAACTATAGGTAGGCTAATATAACTAGAAATTACTATTCTAAGCTCTAATTTAAGTAGCTTAAAAAGCTTAAAATAGTAAATTAACTAAGTTTAGATAGTTATTACTAAGTAGAGATAACGCTTTAGTAGTTATATAACTTTATAGTCTAGTAAACTAGTAGTAGAGAATCTAATATAAGATAGAATATAGTAAAGTAGTAAGAATAGTAGTAGCTATTTTCTCTACTTTATCTTAAAGTTTATAGTACTTATACTCTACTAAAAGTATCTAAATATATACTATCTAGTGCTTATAAAAAGAGGTATTACTATATATAGTAAACTCTTTATCTATATTATTTAGTATTAATATTATAGTAAAGAAGTTAGAAGTAGTAAGAAGTACTTAGAGTAGCATTTATCTTAAGCTTTAGTAGTAGCTTCTAGCTAAACGCTACTATAAGCGCTATACTATCTTTATTACTACTTATCTTATAGTTTATAATATATTTATCTAGTATAGTTTAAGACTATAGAAAAGTTAGATACTTCTCTTACTAGTAGTAGTAAGAGTTAATAAAAGCTAGAAAAAAAGTATAATAAGTAGAGACTTATTATTACTATTAAAGTATAAGTATAGTAAAAAAAAAGCTAGAATAAATTAAGGTTAAAAGTAAGAAAAGCGCTATCTCTCTAGTTTTAGTAAAACTTATAGAATACTTTTCTATAAGACTAATATAGTCTATATATATTTATAATATTAAGATTCTTTATAGTATTATTAATATAATAAAAGAAAAAAAAATAAAAAGAAACTAAAGAAGTATACTTTAAATACTTAGTAATAGTAGACTATATATTATTAAAAAGCCTTTTAGATAAGAAAGCCTATAGTAAACTCTTTCTTCTTTTTCTTAAGTAAAAACTATTTTATAGCCTAAGCTCTTTCTCTATCTAATACTAATAATATATTAGAATTAGAGAAAGAAATAAAGTCTAGTTTAAATACTCTCTATTCTTTTTTTATAAAGCGCTTAGTAATAACTATACTTAGCTAACTAATAAGCCTTAGAAGAATACTTAGCTAATTAATAAGTCTTAAAGTATTACTTACTTTTTCTTTCTTAAGTTATAGTTAGAAAAAGATATTTTAGCTATCTTTCTTATTATTATTAATAGAGCTAGCTAGCACGTTAGTAAAAATATTAGTGTTTTTCTAGTTATCTAGATTATAGAGCTTTATCTAGCCTTAATATTACTTAGTAATATCTTCTAGTATTTATTAGTAAAAGAGCTTTAGTCTCTTACTTAGAATAGTATATAGAAGTAGTATTCTATTAAGATTCTTAATCTAGTAAGTATCTTACTTTAGCTATAGGCGTTAAATATAATATAGACTTATTTATCTAGTATTAAGCTTCTTATTTCTAGATATATTAATCTTCTATATAGAGTTTTATAAAAGAACTAAGTTACTAAGTTAAAGCTTTTTATAGTATATCTCTTTAGTATTATTCTAATAATTCTTCTTAGCTTAATATAGTTAATTAGTATAGATAATAGTATTCTTAGTAAATTAGTTCTAGAGGTTTAATTATATTACGCGTATTACTAGAAGTTATATATAATTCTTTACTTCTTAGAATAGAAGAGTCTACTATATTAGAAGCTCTAATTCTAATAGAAGAACTAAGTTTTATCTAGTAATTAACTAGTATAGTAAATAGCCTATTTAAGACTAAGTAGAAATATAGTTAGTAAAAAGAATAGTAGGTAAGTTATTTATCTATAGGCCTAATAGCTTAGTAAAAGTATTAATAATAAGCTTATATCTACTCTTAATCTTACTTATAGCCTATAGGTTATATAAGAATAACTAGATATACTTAATTTTATAGTTAGCTATAAGATACTTCTTACCTTAGTAATAAAGTATATAAACTATATTAATTATAACTAACTTCTAGATTATAAAGCTATATATATTAGTTAATATATTAACTTTTCTTTTAGAAGAGTAAAGCTAGTACTTAGAATAGTACTAAATTCTTTCTTAAATATCTTTATATATATTAAGCTACTAGTAATATTAGAATAGTATAGAGTATATAGTATTAGTTCTATAATAGCTAATAGTTTTATATATTAACTATATAGTTTATAAGTAGATATTAGCGTTATTAATAACGTAGTGTATAGTAATATTTCTTAAAGTTTTATAAAAGAGTGCGTAATTATATATAAAAAAGTTTAAAGCTTTCTTCTTCTATACATAAAGCTCTTTTAGTATTATATTTTTAGAAACCTTAAGATTAATAAGAAACTAAGTAATCTACTTAGATTACTTAGTATACTTATACTTAAGTATCTAAGCTACTCTAATAGATAGTAGCTCTTCTTCTATACTTCTAATTATATAGTTAATAAACTTCTTAAGATTATTCTTAAGCTCTTCTAGTAGAACCTAATTATTAGATTTAAGATAGTAAAAAAGAGTATCTATAATAACGTTTTTCTTTCTAGAGATGTAGATAATATTAAAGTTCTAAAGAAGAATAGTAGAGATCTACTAATTTATAACTAATTCTAGATTATTAGTAGAAAAGTAATTAAGCTAAGTAATAAGTATTACTATATTAGTTTTAATAGTAAAGTGTATACTATATAAATATATATAAAACTTCTTTAAAGCTTATAGTACTACCTTATATTCTAACTTAGTAGAATACTAAAAATATTCTCTTACTAACTAAAGTATACTTTTAAATTAAATAGAGTAGCGTTTACTATTAGCTTATAGCTATTTAAGATAAGCTTCTTTTTTATTCTAACTAGTATTAGTTATAAGAAATATCTTATACTTTAATATATCTAAGTAGTTAAGGCTTACTAGCGCTAGCGCTAAGTATATAGCGTATTTAAGTATATATATTACTTAATTTTAATTTAGACTCTACTTATACTTTATATCTCTATAAAGAAGATAGAAAAGAAGCTTAGTAATAGTAGTAAATTCTTTTACTTAGATATAGTAGTAGATATATAGCCTAATAAAAGAGTAAATATTATATATATTATAGTAAGGTAGCTAATCTAAAAGCTTCTAGACCTTTTTACTATTAAAATAGCGTTCTTTAGAACTAATCTTATAGCTAATAACCTTTAGGCGCTTTATAAGAAAGTAGTATTTCTTACTAGAGACTATCTTTTCTACGCGCTTAATATCTATAAAAATATAGTTAAGTTAGAGAATATATTTATAGATATAGTAATAAACACTAGATATAGCTATCTTACTACTATAGTCTATCTTAGAACCTTTATAAGTAATATTATTAATAAATACTATAGTATTTAGCTAATAGTTCTTAAGAATCTTTATTATAACGCGCTAGAATACTATAACTAAGTTAGTTACTTTTATAACTATAGTATATAAATAAAGAAGACTAACTAGTGTCTAAAAAGCTATTATATTCTAGCTTATAGTGTAAAGTATAATCTAATTATAACTAGAATAGAGATTTATAAGAGAGTTAATAAGATATCTAGTAAAGTATTTAGAGAACTTATTTACTATTAGTAGTAGGTTTATATTATATATACTAATAGTATTAATCTTTTATATATTAAAGATTTAATAAGCTTCTCTATTCTTTTTAGAAACTAAGTACTATAAATTATAATACTAACTATTATAGCGTTTCTAGATACTTTTATTAAAGTAAGTATTAGCTATATTAACTATAACCTACTTAAGCTTCTTAGAAATAGTAAAGCCTTACGCTTACTAAGCTTTATATTTAACTATATAGATTTTATATAGTAAGTATATATTAGAGTATATTCTACTAAATTTAGTAAATTTCTATAATAAAGCTACTTTTCTATTATAAAGTAATTAGATAAAGAAATCTCTCTCTTCTTACGTAACTTATAATCTAATATAAAGGTTAGCTAGTCTCTTAGGTATAAAGTAAGTTTTTTATAAAAATATAGCGTATTATAGTTTAAATATATTATTATATAGTTCTAGGTCTAGTTTATAAATAGATAAGTAAAGTTATTAATACTAAATAGCTTATTTCTTCTAGTCTTTTTATCTAAACTCTATTAGCTTATCTACTTAAGAAATATTAATAAGTTAAACCTTCTTATCTATAGTCTTATATAAAGTAGTAATCTTTAGTTACTAATAAGTTTTACGCGTGTAATTAAGTATCTTCTTATAGTTAATCTTATATATAATAGTATACTTAGTAAGCTTTTATTTATACTAAATAATTAGCTTAGTGTCTTTATCTATCTAAAGTATCTTTACACTATTATTAAAGAGAGAGTATATTTACTTTCTTTATATCTATTAGATACTTACTAGAAATAGTATATTATATTATTTAAAACTATATATTAGATTACACTACGCTTTCTAGTATAGATACTAAACTATAGAAAAATCTTAAAGTAGCTCTAAAGTAAAGTTAGTTATAGTACTAACTTATATATATTTTATAGTATTATTATTCTTATTCTCTTACTTATAGTCTATAGTAAAGAATAAATATATAAGCTTAGAGTCTAAGGTAATAAAGAAAACTAACTTAGTTCTATCTTTAGACTAAATATAATATTATACTCTACTAAATATATTATATTATATTCTAATATATAACGCTATATACTATAGTTCTCTAAGTATAGCTAAGTATATACAGTTTATAATAATATAAAAAGTAGTATAAATAACTATAGTACTAATATATATAAAGACGTTAAATATAGTACTAATAAATAGCTTATAGCTACTATTAGTAGAGGTAACTTCTTATAGTAGGTTACTAAGCTTCTATATTTAGTATTTATATAGTATCTTTAGCGCGCGCACTACACTAAAGTAAAGAATATTTATTTATACGCTTATATTAATAAGATATTTAATAGAATTACTATAAATATAAACTTAAGTCTCTAGTAAATCTATCTAGATAAATATATGTCTAGCGCGTTTCTATACTTTATATACTACCTTAGTAGGTATATAGTTAAGAGTATTACTTTATAAGTTACTATAACTAGTAACTTTATATTAAGTTTATATATTTAAGTAGTATATATTAATAGTATTATAAGAGGTATTAGCGTTATATTAATATAACTATATAGTTAGTAGAGGTTATAATAAATATTTATAAAAGATATAATAGTAGAGTATAAACGCGTAGAAGAGCGTATAGATTTTAGGTAAAAATAAAGTCTATCTAAAATCTATAGCGCAGCTAGCTTTAAAGCTATTTACTATTTTAATACTATTTATACTAATACTATTCTTCTTTAGAAGATTACATAATTAATTAGTAATATTATTCTAACTAATTAGGTTAAAAACTATTACTTCTTATACTTTCTAACTTAGAAGCGCTATTATAATATAATTAGGTTATTTTTTAATAAGCTTCTTAAGTTCTAGATTAGAAAGAGTGTCTAAGAACTTAACTACTTTCTTCTTATAGCCTTATAATAAATATCTAGAATTAGCTAATATACTATTATTAATATAGATATTAGTAAGTAGATAAATAACTATAAATAGTATGTTAGAAGCTTATAGAAGAAATAGCTACTCTAACTAACTATTCTCTAGTATTATAGTAGTATCTAATATCTATAAGTTAGAAATCTATCTAATTATATTCTTTCTAGATAATAGCTAAGAGCTTTATAATTACTTAGAGAGTTTATCTCTCTTCTTAATATAGCTATTATAAACTTAATTAGAGTTACTAAGAATACTCTTATTTAGGTATCTAATAGTATTACTTTTAGTACTATAAAAGAAAGTAGTATTCTTACTACTTATAATAATACTATTAGAATTAATATTATTAAGTAGCTAGACCTTCTTAAAGTACTTAATACTTTTCTAAAACTAGATAAACTACTATTAAGTATCTTTATAGCTAATGTAATAGTCTAAATAAGTAATTATATTAGCTAAGTTTAATTATTTAAGAATATACTTAAAGTAAGAGTCTTTCTTAAACTTCTTAGAAAGAATACTAGATATAGACTATTCTATTATATTATTAGTAATATTAAAATACTTTTTAATTTTAGATCTAAGCTATTTAAGCTTATAAATTAATAAAGAAGTACTAGAGATTTAGTTAAGGTAATTATAAAGTAGGCTAAGATAGTATATTTCTTACTTACGCTTACTATTCTAATAGTAACTAATCTAATCTAAGTTATAAAAGTTATTATAGAGTTTATAATTAGTAATCTTATAACTCTTTTTATTATATATATAGTAAGTATTAGTATACTTAGCCTTTCTATACTAAATAGTTCTCTTCTTAAAAGCTATATTTCTAAGTACTTTAGTAATAAAAGAGCTATTATTTCTCTTAATAAAAGGCTTTTTCTTAGTTATATAGTCTATAAAGTATAAAGTATTATAAAAGTTCTTAAAGATTAGAGTAACTAATAAGTAGACTATAAAGAAATAAACTATATCTATATTAAGTCTTAGTTTATTTAGTAAAGTTATAAGTTATTCTATTTTAGAATCTATATTAGAAGAAAGTAAAGATTCTTACTTCTTCTATTACTTCTTAAAATTAGTAATAACGCTTTTTACCTTCTTTAGGTTAAAAGTAGTATACTTATTAGTAAGTATAATACGTTTTATCTTAGTATCTATACTACTATATTTCTAAGTACATATATTATTAATAGTATTATTTTTTCTATAGTATTTCTTAAGAAAGATATAAATCTTATCTATATAGTACTTAGCCTAATTATTATCTTTAGAAGTATTAAGTATTATAAAAGTAACTATCTACTTATTATACTTTAGAAGTCTATAGTAGAAAAGAAAGCTAAGTTTTTTTTTATAAAACTTACTTATTAGTAATATAAGCTTCTACTATTATATAAAAGTAAGTATAATACTTAGTAAAACTAAGTAGACTATTTATATACTTATAGATAAAAGTTTATAAGTATAAGCGCTTACTTATTTTAATAGTAGTATTTTTATCTATCTAGTATTTCTTTATATTTATCTTAAGCTTAGCTTAGTTTTTCTTCTTATAACTAGTAAAGAGCTTAATAATATAAGTAATAGAGTAATTCTTATTACTAATATAATCTAGAAAAATAGAAACTTTTATTTTATTAAAAAGGCTTCTATTATTAGCTTATTAGTTATAGTTTTTAAGAAACTTAGTAATATTATTACTAGTAAAGACTAAAGTAGTATATCTAGAGTAAACTATAGAGACTACACTATTAGTTACTATTATAAATAATAATATACTTTCTACTTTAGAGATAGTTCTAAAAGTTAGTATTTTTAGTATTAAAGTAGTTAAAGAAGTAGTAAATAAATACTTAGAAGAGAAGATTACTAAATCTCTTAACGTCTTACGCTTCTTTTATTTCTTTAGTAGCTATTATAGTTCTAAATAACTTATAAAAAAGCTAATACTTCTTTACTTAATAGCTTAAATACTAAATAGATATTATACTATAAAGATTATATAATTAAAAAGATAAGTTCTAAATACTTAATAGTATTTAATACTCTCTATCTAATAGTAGAAGATACTTTCTAAATACTATACTAGTGTATAAGGTGTTTTTATATAAATTAGATCTTTAATAACCTAAGAATTACCTAGAGAAAGAACGTCTTTTAATAAGAGCTCTTTAGAATTATATTATCTACTATCTTATTTTTTACGCATGCTTTTTAGTATTAGACTCTTATATAATACTTTAGATAATAGAATCTTTCTATAATAGAACTCTTTTCTACTAAACTAATATTTATATACTTTCTTACTTATACTAACTACCTTACGTTCTTATAGTAATATATCTTTATACTTTCTAATACCTATACAAATAGTAAAGTCTATAGAGATATATTCTACTATATAGTATAAGAAGTAGTTAGTATATATTAATATAATATATATAGTAATAACAACTACTATAAACGTAATAAGTATAGACTTAGCTCTTTTCTTTAAGTTAGCTAGAACTATAACATTAGTTATATTTAGGCTAACTACTTTCTTACTACTAAGTAATATTAGATAAGATAACTACTTAGAAACACTAAAAAACGTTAATTTAACTAATATCTAGAATAGTAATATTAGAAGTATAATAAAATACTAGGCTAGCTAGATTAATATAATACTAGAATAGTATATTTAAAACATACACTAGTATAGAACTATAGTTTAATAGAACTAATAACCTAATAGAGTATTATAGTAAGTAAAACGCTAAGCTATACTAACTATAAAAGTATTTAGAAAGTATTCTCTACTATTAGATAGAAAGTATTAAACACTATTAAGTATTTAGAACTTACCTTTTAATTACATAATCTCTATAGTATAATATCTATTTAGTATTTAAGCTATTAAGTAAAGAAGTATTAGCTTCTTTATAAGTTATTTAGAACTATAATAACTACTAAAGAAATAGAAAAAGTATAAGGTATTAAGAGATCTAGCAATTCTCTTTTCTAAGTATTTATCTACTACTTTTTTAACTACTTTAATACTAAAAACACTAACCTCTAAAACTATCTCTAAAGTAGAAAGTATATTATTATTTATAATAATAACTAATAGTATAGTTTTTATAGTTTACTTTAGACACGCTGCTCTAGTCTTTACTAGTAATAATATTACTAAGTTTCTTAAAGACTATAACTAATAAGCTAATAATAGAGGCTTCTCTAATAAGATAAGAGTTTCTATTCTTCTAGATTATATTAGTAATAAAGATTACTCTATTACTTATATTATTAAGCTTTTTACTAGTTATAAAAAGAAAAACTAGGCTAAGCTTAAGGCAAATATAAAGAAATACTAAGTAGATAAGAATACTACTATTAAGATAAGTAAGCGCTTATACTTATAAGCTTTTATTTATAAGTATATAAATAATCTACTTAGTCTTACTAAGTATTATACTTACTTCTATATAATAGTAGAAGCCTACGTTACTAATAAGTAAGTTCTATAAAAGAAACTTAGCTTTCTCTTCTACTATAGACTTCTAAAGTATAATAAGTAGATAGTTACTTTTATAATACCTAACGCTTTTAAAGGTAATAATTAGGCTAAGTACTATATAAATAAGATCTACACCTTTTTTAAGAAATACTATAGAAAGAATAATACTATTAATAATATATATACCTAGAAACATAGTAGTATAGATACTAAGATAAAGTATATTATACTTACTAATAAGCGTGCTACTTTTAACCTAGAGAAAGTAAAGAGTATTATTACTAATCTTAAAAAGTAATAAAAGAAGTAAGAATCTCTACTTTCTTCTAATATAAATTCTAAAGTAGAATAACTTATAACTTTACTAAATAGGCTAAGGCTTAACGTAAATATAGTTTATTTCTTTATAGTTTACTTATTAGTTACTCTAATCTTTAAGAACTTCTATAATACTCTATACTTTATAGACTATATAACTAAGAAAGAGCTCTTTATTAAGAGAAATAATAGTTCTTTTATTACTAAAGTATTTAGAAATATAGCTTCTAAAAGAGAAACTATTTAGTATAGAAAGGCTAAGTATACTAATACTTACTATATATATAATAAAAAGAGTTATAAAATTACTAATTATAAACTCTATAATAACCTCTATAACCTAGGTTAGATTAGCTACTATTAGAATAATAAGCGTAAGTAGAGAATATACTATTTTAGCTTACTCTATAATTACCTTAACTAAATCTCTAGTACTTTTCTATTAATCTATAAGCTTAAATAGCTTAGGTCTAAGATTAAAAAATATTTTAATATTACTAATAATATAATAGAATAGCCTACGTATAGTGTTCTTTCTAAGAAGTTTAAGAGAGACTCTTACTCTAAGTATATTCTTAAGTAATTAAACTTAGCTAATATAATTACTTACTTAGACTATTATATTAGTTATAAAGATACTTAATAGTAGTTTATCTAGTTTTAGAAAGGTATTAAGTACTTAGAGAAGATCTAGCTACTTAATAATATTAATTCTAATAGTATTATTATTAGTAGTAAGAATACTACTTTTCTCTATAGCGCTAAAGGTAATACTATTAGGCGCCTAAATAAGAGTATTCTTAGTAACTCTAACTAAGTTTGTAATAGCTATATTAAGAAAAGAAGTAAACTCTTTAAGTAATTATAAAGCTCTTAGCTATTACCTAAGAAGAATATAATTAGATAAATTCTAGACTTATAAGTATTAGATACTACTATAATACTAGAGAATAGTTAGTTAGAATAGCTATTTCTTCTATAAGCTTCTAATACACTATTTATAGTTATATATCTACTTACTAATATCTATATTAATAATAGTATATTAGCTAATTCTAGACATTTATTATAAGGCTATAAGAAGAAAGTAGTTAAGTTCTTAGACGCTCTTTCTAATCTAGAACTTAAGAAGCTTATTAAAAAATAATCTAATTATATTATAATAGCACTTCTAAGTTAGAAAGTATAAGAAGTAATAGTTTCTAACCTAATTAGTTAGAATAATATTACTAATTAATTATATAATCTTCTAAAGAAGAATAGTATTAGTATAGATAGTATTAGAATAGTAAATAGCTTTAAGGCTAGCTATACTATAGATTTTAGGTAGACTCTATTTTTATCTAAAATCTATATACTCTTCTATATATCTACGCTCTACTATTATAACTTCTATAAATATCTATTATAACCTCTACTAACTATATAGTTACGTTAATATAATACTAATATCTTTTATAATACTATTAATATATACTACTTAAATACGTAAACTTAATATAAAGTTACTAGTTATAGTAACTTATAGAGTAACACTTTTAACTATATATCTACTAAGGTAGTATATAGAGTATAAAGACGCGCTAGACACGCGTTTATCTAGATAAATCTACTAAAGATCTAAGTTTATATTTATAGTAATTCTATTAAATATCTTATTAATATAGGCGTGTAAATAAATATCTTTTACTTTAGCGTAGCGTACGTATTAAAGATACTATATAAATACTAGATATAGAAGCTTAGTAACCTACTATAAGAAGTTACCTCTACTAATAGTAGCTATAAGCTATTTATTAGTACTATATTTAATATCTCTATATATATTAGCACTATAGTTATTTATACTACTTTCTATATTATTATAAACTTTATACGCTTAGCTATACTTAGAGAACTATAGTATATAGTATTATATATTAGAATATAATATAACGCGTTTAGTAGAGTATAATATTATATTTAGTCTAAAGACAGAACTAAGTTAGTTTTCTTTATTACCTTAGACTTTAAGCCTATATACCTATTCTTTACTATAGACTATAAGTAAGAAGATAAGAATAATAATACTATAAAATATATATAAGTTAGCACTATAACTAACTCTACTTTAGAGCTACCTTAAAATTCTTCTATAGTTTAGTATTTATACTAAAAAGCGTAGTATAATCTAATATATAGTTTTAAGTAATATAATATACTATTTTTAGTAAGTATCTAATAGATATAAAGAAGATAAATACGCTTTCTCTTTAATAATAGCGTAGAGGCATCTTAAATAAATAAGAACACTAAGCTAATTATTTAGTATAAATAGAACCTTACTAAGTACACTATTATATATAAGATTAACTATAAGAAAATACTTAATTATACATACAAAACTTATTAGTAACTAGAAGTTACTACCTTATATAAAATAGTAGATAAGAAAGTTTAATCTATTAATATTTCTTAAGTAGATAAGCTAATAGAGTTTAGATAAAAAGACTAGAAGAATTAAGCTATTTAGCGTTAATAACTTTACCTATTTATTTATAAACTAGACCTAGAACTATATAATAATATCTTTAAACTATAATATACTATATTTTTATAAGAAACTTATCTTATACTTAAGAGACTAGCTAACCTTTATATTAGATTATAAGTTACGCAAGAAAAGAGAAATCTCTTTATCTAGATACTCTATAATAAAGAAGTAGCTTTATTATAGAAATTTACTAAATCTAGTAAAATATACTCTAATATATACCTACTATATAAGATCTATATAGTTAAATATAAAGCTTAGTAAGCGTAAGGCTTTACTATTTCTAAGAAGCTTAAGTAAGTTATAGTTAATATAGCTAATACTTACCTTAATAGAAGTATCTAGAAATACTATAATAGTTAGTATTATAACTTATAGTACCTAGTTTCTAAAAAGAATAGAGAAGCTTAATAGATCTCTAATATATAAAAGATTAATACTATTAGTATATATAATATAAACCTACTACTAATAGTAGATAAGTTCTCTAAACGCTTTACTAAATATCTTATTAACTCTCTTATAGATCTCTATTCTAGTTATAATTAAATTACTCTTTATACTATAAGCTAAAATATAATAGCCTTTTAGATACTAGTTAGTCTTTTTTATTTATATACTATAGTTATAAAGGTAACTAACTTAGTTATAGTATTCTAGCGCGTTATAATAAAAATTCTTAAGAACTATTAGCTAAATACTATAGTATTTATTAATAATATTACTTATAGAGGTTCTAAGATAGACTATAGTAGTAAGATAGCTATATCTAGTATTTATTACTATGTTTATAAATATATTCTCTAACTTAACTATATTCTTATAAATATTAAGCGTATAGAAAAGATAGTCTTTAGTAAGAAGTACTACTTTCTTATAGAACGCCTTAAGATTATTAGCTATAAAATTAGCTCTAAAAGATACTACTCTAATAGTAAAAAGGTTTAAAAGCTTTTAGACTAGCTACCTTACTATAATATATATAATATTTACTTATTTCTTAGACTATATATCTACTACTATATCTAGGTAAAAGAATTTACTACTATTACTAAGCCTCTTTTCTATTTTCTTTATAAAGATATAAAGTATAAGTAGAGTCTAAATTAGAATTAAGTAATATATATACTTAAGTATACTATATACTTAGCACTAGCGCTAGTAAGTCTTAACTACTTAGACACTTTAAAGTATAAGATCTTTCTTATAACTAATACTAGTTAGAATAGAGAAGAAGCTTATCTTAAATAGCTATAGGCTAATAGTAGACGCTACTCTATTTAATTTAAAAGTACACTCTAGTTAGTAAAAGAATATCTTTAGTATTCTACTAAGTTAAAATATAAGATAGTGCTATAGACTTTAAAGAAGTTTTATATATACTTATATAGTATATACTTTACTATTAAAACTAATATAGTAATACTTATTACCTAGCTTAATTACTTTTCTACTAATAACCTAGAATTAGTTATAAATTAGTAGATCTCTACTATTTTTCTCTAGAACTTTAATATTATCTATATCTCTAGAAAGAAGAACGTTATTATAGATACTCTTTCTTACTACTCTAAATCTAATAATTAAGTTCTACTAGAAGAGTTTAAGAATAATCTTAAGAAGTTTATTAACTATATAATTAAAAGTATAGAAAAAAAGCTACTACCTATTAGAGCGTTTTAGGTACTTAAGTATAAGTATACTAAATAATCTAAATAAATTACCTAGTTTCTTATTAACTTTAAAGTTTTTAAGAGTATAATACTAAAAGAGCTTTGTATATAGAAGAAGAGAGCTCTAAACTTCTTTATACGTAATTACGCGCTCTTCTATAAGACTTTAAAAAATATAGCTATACGCTATGTTATTAATAATACTAATATTTATTTATAAACTATATAGTTAACGTATAAGGCTATTAGCTATTATAGAACTAATACTATATACTCTATACTCTTCTAATATTACTAGTAGCCTAATATATATAAAGATGTTTAAAGAAGAATTTAGTATTATTCTAAATGCTAGCTTTACTTCTCTAAGAGAAGAGTTAATATATTAACTAATATATATAGCTTTATAATCTAGAAGTTAGTTATAATTAATATAGTTTACATGCCTTACTACTAAGGTAAGAAGTATTTTATTATTACTAGAGAATACTTAAGTAGATAGCTAGAGGCTAGAGCGCTTTCTAATAATAAGTCTAGTACTATTACTAAGTTTATTTATAAAAATATTATCTATTAATAGAGTATAACACGTAAGCTCTTAGTTAATAGTAGACTAAACTTTACTAAGGTAGTAAAGTATCTTATAGCTAACTATAAGATTAAGCGTATCTAGTTATTCTTATATAACCTATAAGCTATAGGTAAGATTAAAAGTAGATATAAGTCTATTATTAATGCTCTTGCTAAGCTATTAAGCCTATAAGTAAATAACTTATCTACTATTCTTCTTACTAACTATATTTCTACTTAGTCTTAGATAAGCTATTTACTATACTAGTTAATTACTAGTTAAAACCTAGTTCTTCTATTAGAATTAGAGCTTCTAATATAGTAGACTCTTCTATTCTAGAAAGTAAAAAATTACGTATAACTTCTAGTAATACGCGTAATATAACTAGACCTCTAAAACTAATTTACTAAGAATACTATTACTTATACTAATTAACTACGTTAAGCTAAGAAGAATTATTAAAATAATACTAAGAAGATATACTATAAGAAGCTTTAACTTAGTAATCTAGTTCTTCTATAAAACTCTATATAAAAGATTAATATATCTAGAGATAAGAAGCTTAACGCTAAGTAGATAGATTTATATTATATTTAACGTCTATAGCTAGAGTAAAATACTTACTAAATTAAGAATCTTAATAAAATACTACTTCTATACACTATTCTAGGTAAGAGGCTAAAGCTCTTTTACTAATAAATACTAAAAGATATTACTAAGTAATATTATAGCTAGATAAAGCTCTATAATCTAGATAACTAAAAGAACACTAATATTTCTACTAACGTACTAGCTAGCTCTATTAATAATAATAAGCAAGATAGCTAAGACACTTCTTTCTAACTATAACTTAAGAAAAAAAAGGTAAGTAATGCTCTAAGGCTTATTAATTAGCTAAGTATTCTTTTAAGGCTTATTAGTTAGCTAAGTATAGTTATTACTAAGTATCTTATAGAAGAAAAATAGAGAGTATTTAGACTAGACTTTATTTCTTTCTCTAATTCTAATATATTATTAGCGTTAAATAGAGAAAGAGCTTAGACTATAGAATAGTCTTTACTTAAAGAAGAGAAGAGAAAGCTTACTATAGGCTTTCTTGTCTAAAAGCCTCTTTAATAATATATAGTCTACTACTAGTTCTACTACTTTCTTCTTAGTTTAAGATACTAACACTAGCTCTATTAGCTTCTTCTACTAGCCTATCTAAGCTACGTTATAGTAGACAAAATATAAAGTAGACTAGACGTACTAGTAACGTTGCTAGTACTTAAATTTTAGGTAAGCTTCTTATTTTATCTAAAATCTAACTACTACCTACACTATAGTAGTATATTACTAATATCTCTACTTAATTATTTATTTTGCTTTTTACTTTCTTTTCTATATTTTTTCTTTATTTTTTCTTTATACTATAAGCAAGTAACACGTTCTAGATAGTATAATAAAACTATACTACTAGAAAGAAAAGGTTTATACTAGTATATAAGGTATTTTTATATAAATTAGATCTTTAATAACCTAAGAATTACCTAGAGAGAGAACGTCTTTTAATAAGAGCTCTTTAGAATTATATTATCTACTATCTTATATTTTATATATACTTTTTAGTATTAGACTCTTATATAATACTTTAGATAATAGAATCTCTCTATAATAGAACTCTTTTCTACTAAACTAATATCTATATACTTTCTTACCTATACTAACTACTTTACGTCTTTGTAGTAATACATCTTTATACTCTCTAATACCTATACAATACCTTTATAGTTAGTATAGCTTAGCGTTTTACTTACTATAATACTTTATTAGGTTATTAGTTCTATTAAACTATAGTTCTATACTAGTGTATATTCTAAATATACTATTATAGTATTATATTAACCTAGTTAACCTAGCATTTTATTATACTTCTAATATTACTATTCTAAGTATTAGTTAAATTACTATTTTCTAGTATTTCTAAGTAGCTACCTTATCTGCGTAATTATCTTATCTAATATTACTTAGTAGTAAGAACGTAGTTAGCCTAAACATAACTACTATTATAGTTTTAGCTAATCTAAAGAAAAGAGCTAAGTCTATACTTATTATATTTATTATAGTTATTATTACTATATACGTTATATTAACGTATACTAACTACTTCTTATACTACGTAGTAGAATATATTCTTATAGACTTTACTATTTATATAAGTATTAAAGAGTATAAAAATATATTACTATAAGAACGTAAGGTAGTTAGTATAGGTAAGAAAGTATATAAATATTAGTTTAGTAGAAAAGAGTTTTATTATAAAAAGATTCTATTATCTAAAGTATTATATAAGAGTCTAATACTAAAAAGTATAAGTAAAAGATAAGATAGTAGATAATAAGATAATTCTAAAAAGCTCTTATTAAAAGACGTTCTTTTTCTAAGTAATATTTAGGTTATTAAAAATCTAATTTATATAAGAATATCTTATACACTAGTATATTATTTATAATAATAAAAATAGTATATTAATACTATTATAGAGCTTAGGTTTTTAACCTCTAAGCTTTTATATCTTAGAGATGTAAAGAATAGATAGGTAACAAGAACTATTCTCTAATAATAGAATATAGCTTTATTAGAACAAAGTAGTTAAATACTATAATAAATAGTATAACTAATAAAGATTACAATAATTAATTACAGAGTAGATAATAGGTAAAAGGTAATAATATTGTTGCTAGGTAAAGAATAACTATAAAGAATTGCTATTTCTTTTATAGAAAATAGCTACTAGAATAATTGCGTAAATATCTACCTATTTCCGCCTAAAGATAAAGATTTATAATTAAATCCGCTTAATTCCTAGATTTATAATCTAAGTCTGCTAAATTCTTCTTATCTCCTAGATTTATAATCTAGACTAGTACTAATTATATTAGTTTATGCGTTGTATTGCATAGACTAATAATTAGTTTATTACTAGATCTTTTAGCAATTGCAGAAAGAGAGATAAGAAGATAAGAGTTATTAAATTACGTAATAACTCTAATATTAACTAGGCTAAGACAAATAGAGGTGTTTTAGAATCTTCTAGTATAGCAGATTAAAACTAGCTACTAAAATCTTAATTACGTAAGCAATTAGATTTACTAGGAATTTTTCTAATTTGTTAAGAAATTACAATAAGTGCAATCTTAACAAAGCTTAATAATAATAAAAAGATAATAATAACTAAGTTATTATAATCTTTACACACCCTCTTAAGCTACAGTTTATAATAACTAAATAATAAGAAAATATAAGTAGTTTTTATAACTAACTTATTAATAATAATTTATATAAGAAGTTTTAATAACTATCTTAAAACTAAAAACCTATTTCTATTTCTATTTCTATTTACTAATATAAATAGTTATATAATAATAACTAAATATAAAGCCTAGACTAGAATTTCTAAGGTAGAAGAACTTAGAGGTTAAAAACCTAAGCCCTGTAATAATAGTATTAATATACTATTTTTATTATTATAAATAAATTATAATAATAATAACTAGTTATAAATAATTAATCTAGTTTAACTAGACTAATTCTATTTATAAAATCCTTAAATTTAGAATAACTAGTAGGTTTAGTTAGATTATCTGCTAGAATAGTACTAGTATTTTTGTATACTAGATTTATTTTATTATCTAGCAGATTTTCTCTAATAAAGTAATAAGTTATATCTACGTGCTTAGTTCTAGCGTAAAAAACAGAGTTTTTAGCTAGTTCTATAGCACTTAAAGAATCTATTTTAATAATATTAGTTCTATTAAAAATAGAACTAAATTCTTTAATAGAATTATTGTTAAAAAAATCTTTAATAAAATTATTAAGATATAAACTTTTTTTAGTAGCTTCTTTTAAAGCTATATATTCTACTTCTGCACTAGAAATAGCTATAGTTTTTTGCAGTTTTAAAATCTAACTAATAGCTATATTATTATTATAATTACTTTTAGAATTATTTAAAATAAATATATTACCTATAGTAGATTTTTAAGAATCTAAATTACCTCTCTAATCTAAATCGCTAATACCTAATAAATTAATACTATTATTAATATTATTAATAGTATTATTATTATTAAAATTATTAGATTCTAAAGATTGCAGAGTTAAATCTAAGCTATAATTACTAGTCTTTAATAAATAACTAAATATAAAATTTAAGTATTTATAATGTTCTAGACTAGAATTAGACATAAATCTAGCTAGGTAATTAACACTATAAACTAGGTTAGGCCTAGTAAATATAGTTAAATAAATTAAACTACCTATTTCTTTTTAATAGTCTTTAATAATAGAACTATCTTCTAGATTTTTAGATAATTTAACTCCTATAGGTAAAGGTATAGATTTAGGCTTATTTAAAAGCTTATTATATTTAAATAATAGTTTATTAATAAAATTTCTTTGCGTTATAATTAAAGATCTCTTAGATCTATCTCTAATTATTTCTATGCCTAGAAATTCTTTAATTTCTCCTAAATTAGTTATTTCTAATTTAGAAGTTCTAGTTAAATCCTTATATAACTTATTAACTAGATTTATATTTTTAGCAAATACTAATATATTATCTACGTATGTAGCTAATATAATAGATTTAGTATTATATATAAAAATACTATTATCTATATTTAAAACTTTAAAATCTAGTTATTCTAGAATTTTAGTTAAAAATAATTACTACTGCCTAGAAGCTTGTTTTAGACCGTATAAAGCTTTATTTAATCTACAAACTAGATTATTAAAGTCTTTATTTAAAATAGCTTTATTAATAAAGTCTATTAAACTTTTATCTATAATATCTTTTAAAGCCTTTTTTAAGATATATTCTTCTAGGCCTATAGGCAATTGTATATA
>NW_026057018.1:0-26511 GCF_023758075.1 Alternaria novae-zelandiae | reverse complement strand
CCCTAACCCTAACCCTAACCCTAACCCTAACCCTAACCCTAACCCTAACCCTAACCCTAACCCTAACCCTAACCCCTACGGCTACCCTTACCCTATTTACGGGGCCCTACGGGGTCTTGTGGGTCTAATCGGGCCCTACGTAGGTTATAGGTTCTACGGGTTCTACGCATTCTATATACTCTATTACTATATTCTACTTATACCTACTAGTACTTAGGTAATTATAGATACACTTAGAATTATATTTATTAATCTTTATTTATTGCCTATTATTACCTAGTACTCTATACAATAGATATAGTTTACTTTATACTATACGTAAAGAGTAATATATAAAATATTGTATAATTTTAAAATTATTAAAATTATGTTAGAATATACTCTCTATATTATATAAATAGTATAGACTAGAGTTAGTTTATATATATAACTACACTAGCTTAATATAGACTAGCGTACCTACTAGCTACTTATTCTTCTATTGTAATATCTTTCTTTTTCTTCTCTTCTCTTTCTCTTTTCTTACTTCTCTATCTTTTTAGTAGAATATTACCTTTTTTTTCTACTTTTCTTAACTTTGTCTTTAATTCTCTTTAAACTGTAAGAACTATATTAGCTATATATTCTAATAATATATATATTCTTTTCTTATATCTATTAGTTACTCTAAGCCTTTGTATATTGCTTTAGTAATATTTAATTGCTTATCTATATAAACTATACTATTAAGAACACGTTAAACAAGATATTAAATACAAGACTATAGAAGAAAGTAGTTTCTTATATAATATAGAGTAATAATAACTTATATAGAAGTAAGACTACGCTATATTAGATAATAAAGAAGTTTAGCGACACTACTATAATAATACTACTTGTAATAGAGAGAAGAATAGTAATTCTAAGATATTAATATATAGAGGGGTTAAGCGCACATATTTATATATAGATAAAAGCGAGTTAATTATAGTAGACTAGTATAAAACACGTTTTAAATAGTAAGATGTAGACCTATAAATAGCTAGAGAACTTAACATTTAAGATAATAATAAGCGCTAGTAACTTCTTAATTATAGTTATAGTAAATAAGAAGGTTCTATACTATAAGATAATAACGTATAGTAATACTACTATAATTTAATCTATTAATTTCTAGTAGAATACTATTACCTAATAATAGTATCTATGTATAATAATTAGAGGTACGTATTAGAGGTAGAAAAGTTAGAGGCGCTATATATATAGAGTATAAGTTCTAAAGAATAATATTAGAGAATAGAGAGAGTAAAGATATTATATAAGTAGAGTACAAAGTAATATAGCTATTAAGTTTCTAGAGAAATCTAACTATATACTAGCCTACGCGCTATTATACGTAAGTTCTAATTTGCTATATAAGCTAATAGGTAAGTATAGATATACTCTAAGCTAGTATTAACTAGGTTATTATATACTATTTAAGTAGAGAATAAAATTCTTACTTTTGTGTAGTTAATAGACTATCTACTCTCTAACACTATGTTATCTTTATTCTAGTGTAGACTAACTATTATAGAATCTCTTTTATCTAAGATATATATAGTTAGAGTTAAGAGTCTTATCTCTTTTAATATACGCTGTGCTACTAGTTTTCTTATCTTTATTATCTTTCTTCTCTTTACTATACTCTTCTTTATTATTATTAGAACTCTCTTTAGCGTTATTATTATTGTCTCTATACTCTATATTCTTACGCAACCTGTAGTAAATAGATAAAATAACTTAATCTTATAGGTTTTCTCTAGAATACTTTCTATTTATAATAATAGTACTAGAGATAGCTTTACTACCTTATGTCTTGTTAGATAGTAATACCTCTATTAACTTCTTATTACTAGTTTCTAGAAGCTTCTCCGCAAGAGTAGTAGCCTTATTAGACTTAGTATACTTTAACTAGTAACCTTATTCTATAACTATCTCTCTAACTATTATATATTAGCAGGTGTTATAAGAGAGTAGAGTTTTAATATACTTACTTCTTAGCCTATAATATTGTTAAGTCTTACTCTACTACCTAGCGTCTTTACTCTATAGCTATTCTTACTACTAATAATCTTAGTCTCTATAATCTATCTAAGTTAGTATTTTAGTACTTTATATTAGTATATAGGCTGCCTACCTAGTCTTCTACGAATCTTGCCTTTATACTTTAAAAAAAGTGTTTTACACTCTTATATGTAGTGCTCTTGTAGTTAAAAGAGACCTTATATATAGCTAATATCTACTTATTACCTAGACTATTACTACTAGATCTAAAGAAAAAGTAGTTTTTACTTTAAGCCTAGGCTACCTTCTATAGTATTATAGTAGTACTTAATAGGTTTACTATAGTAGTTATAGAGATAAACGTAGTTAAGTTATTAGTAAGTAGTATTATTAATACTAATAAAGCTTTATAATAGAAAGAGTAAAGAGAGAGAAGAAGAGAGAGTTCTATAAGAATAATATATATACACTAGCCTTAGCGTCTAGCTTATATACTAGCTACTTATTACGTAAATAGTAATATATATAGATATATTCTTAGTAAATAGTACCTCTACTACTTAACTTTACGTTACGTGTATAGGCTTTACTATATAAGTATAAATATAAATTACATTTAAGATAGAATTAAATCTAGGTCTTACTATCTTAAATAATCTTACTAGATACTATTTAACTAATCTTTCTTTTAAGCACTATCTACATAACTAGATATAATTAATAGGCCTCTCTTAGACAACCTATTTATTATTCTTCTTAGCCTTCTTGCTCTTCTTATAGGTACTCTCTCTATTCTTAAACTTAGTAATACTATAGTTATCTTTAGCCTTAGTATCTTACTCTGCCTCTTTCTATACCTAATTACCTTTAGCGTAGTCTATATTATTTATAATATCTATATTATCTTTAGAAAGTATAAACTTATTAGAGAGAGCTTTAGACTTTATATAACCTTAGTGTAGAAAGTTATAAGGCTACTACTTATTAATCTTAGAGACGTTACTAGTATAACTATTAACATTATTTATAAGGTTTAAGAAGATAGTGCTAGGCTATTTACTACTATAGGTTGTAGGCTTAATATTATTACTAGCGTTATTCTTAGTGCGCTTAATCTAAGTACTCTAACTACTAGTCTTAGTACCTTTACTACGCTTCTTACTACTAGCACTAAATAGCTAAACCTTATTAGAGCTAGAAGAAACTAGTTTCTTAATAGAGGGGTAGGTAGAAACTAGATAAAGAGCCTTAATAGGTGTCTATAGAGTAGTAGAGGTCTAGTTCTAGCTATTAGACTTCTTCTTAGTGTTAATCTTTAACTTTACTATTATCTAGTTGTTTGCACCTAAGCTAGGCGTAGCCTTAATAGTAGTAGGTTTAGTAGAGGTAGCTCTAGAGGTAGAAGTCTTAGTAAGAATAGTCTTGCTAGTAGCAGCCTTAAGCTTATATAGATTAAAAAGAAGAAAGTTAGTACTTCTAGTATCTAAGTTACCTAGTTAGCTTATTTTTCTACCTATATATAGTATTATACTTACTCTTATTATTAGCGTAGTTAGCGCTTACTATTAGAGCTTTTACTATAGTAACCTTAACCTCTAAAGAGTATATAGCGAGAATGTAAACTATAGTCTTAAACGTAGAATTATCTCTAGACGCGTTATAAGAGAACGCTGCTTTAACTAATATATATATTAGTTCTAATTATGCTATACACTAAGTTAGGTAAATATAGGTACTACGCGCCTAGTATATTATACTATAATATAAAACTAGAATTATCTAGTTTCTTATAACGTGCTACGCGCTTAATATATAGCTACTTATATATAAGACTAGTATTATATAGTTTTTTATATAGACTCTAAGTAACTTCTATTATATACGTTTACTATCTAAGCGTATAATAAACTATATATAAGATAGCGCAGAATTCTAGTTTTAAGAGAAGTACTTATAGATTTAAAGTATTATAACTAGAAAGCTATTTAATAGCTAGTTTAGTGCACTAATAGTAAACTTACTTAATATAGCTGTAGTTAGGTCTATATTAGAGAGTAGTGCTAATAGTAGTTATAAGGTTTATAGAGTAGTTACTATTATAGTTAAATAATAATAGTAGTAGAGTAGAATTTAATAAAAGTGTAGAGTAGAGAGAAAGAAAGAGAGAGAGGGAAGAATAACAAGAAGGCTATTAATATGCTAAGACGCTAGTACTTTTGTACTTATATAACTATTTATTTACTATTATAAAAGTAATACGTATATAGTTTTACTTTACTAGTACGTTTTAGAATATAAAGAGTAGGTACTAGCTAGGTAACTACGTATATAATGTACTACGCAACTATATAGAGAATATTTATACTTATATAAATTTACTTAGATAGACTATAAAGAAGTAGTCTAGAATTTACTAATACTCTATAAGTAAATACACTTAACTAGAAGTTTAACTTTAGATTTTACTATCTTATTATATAACTATAAAATTAACTATATAAACTATAATCTTCTCTAAAATTTTACTACTATCTTTCTATTTCTTAAAATTTTACTACTATCTCTTAAAATTCTGCTACTATACTAATAGCTAAAGTTATAGTTATTAGCACTATCTAAAACTACGTTAATATTATAACTCTTTTCTATCTCTACGTCTCTATCTTCTATCTACTTATTTTTCTTTCTTAGCTTAATAACTCTCTATAAAGGCTTTATTTTAGCTTCTTTATATACCTAAAGGCTAAAGTTTATTTTTTTAGTAGCCTCTATATAGATATTCTTAATTTTCTTAGTCTTCTTCTTATTAGACCTAAACTATGCTACTTAGAGGCGCTTATTCTGCGTCTTCTTACGTTAAAGCTACTTATTCTCTACAGCCTAGAGAAGTAGGTTAGTTTAGTAGTTAACTTCTATATCTTAGACCTCTAACTTATTAAAGTGTTAGCAGACTAGTAGGCTTAGTAGGCTAATTTCTAAGTTATTAAAATTAGTACCTATAAGAGCCTAATTACTCTTAATCTCTAGGTTTTTCTTTAGCGTATTACGCGCTAAAAGCTTTAACTCTACCTTCTAGTATAGGTTCTTTCTAACTAATATACTACTATTCTTTTCTATAGTAGAGCTATAGAGAATAACTATAGTTGCGTTATAGAGCGTAAGTAGAAAGTTAGTTAGAGATAGCTTCTTATACTAGTTAAGTATATAGGCGTAGTCTAGGTTTAACTTATATATAATCTCTCTACCTTTAGTTAAGTAGAAGCTCTTTAGCGCTTTTGCTAATATTCTATTACTTTTATTATCTTCTTTATTATCTAATATTTTAAAGACTTAGGCAAGCTTTTTTATATTAATATTTATAGTAACTACTAGAAGTTATTACTTAATTACCTTTATTAAAGTTATTACGTTAAATAAGTATAGATTAAATACCTTAGTAATAATGTAATAGTTCTCTTACCTAATGTAGATAATATAGCTATAGCATTAATAGTAGATAGTATCTAATATAGCTAGTTCTAGAAAGATACACTTATTATATACTGCCTAATAGTTTATTTCTATACTCTTATTTTAAGATATGCACAATACCTTAATCTTCTTATTATAGTTCTCTAGTAATAGTCTACTACTATAGTGCTTAGCTAGTAGCTTCTAAAACGTCTTAATAATCTTACTCTAAGTAGATAAAGAGTAGTGCAATAACAAGGCCTATAATTAAATGTCTATAAGGTTTAAGATTAAGTTTATAATCTCTTATTTAGTTAGATAACTATACTAGATAATAACTTTCTTACTATAATAGGTTACCTAGTCTATAAGTAACGTAAGTATAACGCAAATTCTCTCTAATTAGGCTATAAAGTAGTATAGAATAATACTAGCGGAATAATTAGGTATAGTGTAGATACTACTCTTGTAATCTATTAGAAATAGGCTCTAATAGCTATTACTGTATATACTAGTAATATAGATATTTACTAGTAGCTTCTATAGGTAGTTAAGATACTTATTATTATTATATAGAGTATAGTATTTCTTATTAATTTCTATATTATTCTTTATATTATAGATTATATCTATAAAGAATAGTAGATAGTAAAAAGACGCTAGGTTTAATATACGTTAATGCTTACTATTTATAAGTAGGTTATTATTATTAGGCAGCGTATTCTTATTCTAGTAATAGAGCTTCTTTATATAGGCTAGAGCTTTAGCGTTCTAAACCTCTTAGGTAATAGTTATATTAAGAATATTAATATAGATAGATATACTAGGTAGTATAAGAGCCTGTATAGAGTAAACGTTACTACTAGAATAAGTTTTATAGAATAACTAGTAAGTATAGTAAATTAATAGGCTCTTTAGCGCTATTTTAATAATATAGCCTTACTAAATAGCGTCTTTATAGTAATTAAAGTAGGTACTATATATAGTAGTAGTGCTTATAAAGAGCTTATTATAAGAGCTAGTGTTAATATAGTAAGAGTTATTAATTAATCTATCTAGTATACTCTATTAAGTCTTCTTATTTAGCTCTAGGTTCTGTATAACTTTAAGTATAGGTAAGAGCTTCTTCTCTCTCTATAGCACTAGAGTTATAGTTAATAGAATATAGAAGTTAGCTACTAGCTAGTAGATAGCGACCTAGATATTAATATTTTACTTTCTAATATTATAAGCTTTGTCTATAATAATAATATCTACGTAACTCTTAAGTAAACGCTTCTAATTAGTAGATAGGTAAGATAATATACTTATAGCACTCTTAGTTATAACGTAGTTTAGACCTAGATAATTATAGGCGTAGTTAGTAGTAGTACTAGATCTATAGCGCGTAGTAAGCGTCTCTTTACTTATAATAATAATTATATTAGCCTTAATAATATTGTTATTATTAAAGATTTTATAATAAAACGTAAGTAGACTTATAAGAACTTTAATACTACTAGATAGTACGCTATCTTTCTTATAATTACTATAGTATATATAGATTATAAAGTTTATAGAGAACTTTACAGTGTTATTAGTAGCCTACTCTAGTAAATAGATATCTATAACCTAGAACTTAATCTTAGGTAGGTAAGTTATTATATAGAAGAATAAACTAGTCTAGTTCTTACGTTTATAGTAGTTATTTTAGTTAAACTAATGTTTATTAATAAGCTATATTATTAGTTAGTAGAGTAACTTAACTATAATAGTCTAGGTAATTATAAGTAGAATAGAATAAGTAGAGTACTATGTGTATAACTATAATGTATAGTCTAAAGCTATAACTAGAGAAAGAGAGAGAGAATATAAGTAGTTCTTAGGTTCTAATATATAAGTACCTAGCTTATTCTAGTTATTAGGCTAGATTTAGCTAGGTACTTGTAAAGAACACTAAGTAAATAGAATAGAGAATAATAAGAGAAAAGAAGAGAATTTACTTACTAATAAGATAGTACCTAACGCACTAATAGTTTTTCTAATACTAGTTATATCTACGTAGGTTTTGCTAGTTTTACCTATACTAGTTATAATACGTTTTTAAGTAGCTATAGTAGCCTTATAGATAAAGAGAACCTATAGCTATAATAATAACCTTTTACTCTAACTAGATAGAGTAGAGTAGAACTAGTAGGTAATATATAGCTTACTAAGCGCGTTATAGAAAGTCTCTATTAGAATTATACTCTTTATAAACGTACTTAATAATATAGTCTACTACTTACGCTACTCTTTATTATCTATATTAATTAGTACTAACGTCTTATTTATGTACGTAGCGAGACTATCTTCTACTTTATATATAATAGAGTTATAGATGTTTACTAAATTCTACTTCTTTAGTATATTACTCTATTATATTAGACTCTATAGATAAGTGTAGTGTTGTAAATATCTAGTTAGATAGTAGAGAAGTTTATAGCGTTAAGCTGCAACGTAGTTAGCTAGAAATATACTACTAATAATAGTATTTTTATTATTTGCTAGGTTAATCTCTTTATTATTTATTATTACTAAATATTTCTTTAAAAAGATATTAGTTTTAGTAATAACCTTTAGGTACTTATAGTAGGTCTTAGTAGCTATTAGATTAGTAGTGTATAGCTCTTAGAGATACTATATAACTAATTCTAATGTATTATTCTTTAGATTAATATAGCCTTAGTTATTCTAATTAACTTCTACTTTAACGTCTACGTCTAAAAGATATTTACTTCTAATAATATATACTATACTATTTACTTCTTAGACAAAGTATTACTAATAAGAGTTTAGTAGAGTATTATTACCTATACTTCTGCGTAAGTTAGCTGCACTAGTTCTTATTAAAGCCTTTATATTATTATTATTAGGCTCTTCTTTATTATTATTAGGCTCTTCTTTATTATTATTAGGCTTTTCTTTAGCGTTGTTATTAGGCTCTTCTTTAGTATTAGCGTCTTGTATCTTAATATTACTACTTCTATTTCTTACTTTACTTTTACTCTTAATATCTACCTTCTACTACTATACTACCTTCTTTAGTTTCTGTAAATTTACCTTTAATCTATTCTTAGCGGCTTACTATACCTCTATATAATACTTATTAAAGAAGAGATAAACTATATACACTTAGTTATTATATAGATAATATAGAATAGCGCTAAAAGTAAATAATATAGAATCTCTATTATTAAAGAGAATTCTATATATAATATAAATAAAGTGCGCTATCTATTGTAAAGAGCTCTAGCTATTTATATAGCTTGCGTTAGTGTTAGTAATAGAGTTCTGTAAGTAGCTATTCTTTAAAAGCGTATCTTCTAGTACTATAACTACTAATAGAAACTAGAGAGATATAGACTTATTATCTTCTAGAAGTCTAGTTTTAATATATTTCTGTATACCTACTTAGATAGTAGTAAATATAGGCTTAGCTTTGTTAATATAGGCTTTAAAAGCCTTCTTATTAGTATAACTAAAAAAAGGTATAAGACTCTAATAGAAATTATATAAGTATCTTTCTTTAAACTTTTATAGTATAGTAATCTAGGTCTAGATAGACGTAAATAAGAAATGCGTTAAACGCGTTACTAATAGGTCTAGCGTGTCTACCTTATAGTTATAGAATGTATTATTAATAGAGAGCTGCGTAAAGAAGCCTATAATTACTATCTATTTAGTTATAGTTATAGTCTAGAGTACTACGTTAGTATGTGTTTATAGAGAGGCAGGTATTAATAGGTATATATATACTATATTAGATGCGTAGTAGAGGCCTATAGAAATATCTAGTGTAACTTTATTACGTAAAGTAGTTTCTAGTAGCTATATAATAAATTATAGTTAGCGTAGTATATTAGAGAGCTAGGTAATTCTAGTTAATAACGTACTAGTGCTCCCTCTACTACAAGAATAAAGCTTAGTAAGAGTCTTCTAGATAATTCTAGTGTAGAAACTAGACTTAACTAGGTTTTAGTATAGCTACGTATTAAAGAAATTAGTTATAGGCTTAATAAATAATCTAGGTAATTAGCTCTAAACGCGTAGTAAATCTAAATTATAAAATCTATATTATAAACTTTACTAGCACTGCCTCTAGCCTTCTTATAGTAGCCTATACTTAGTCTTAGTTCTCTTACTTATGCTACAGTGTAGTAGGTATTTCTAGCTATAGGCTATTCTATAGTTAGATTTTAAGTATTAGTAGTTTTTTAGTCTAATTTAGTTATCTAGTATTAGTTTAGATAGTTTCTATATTAATATTATTATATTATATAGAGTAAATAAAAGAGAGAAGGTATAAGAGAGTAGAATTACAAAAGATATTGCTTTTACTATCTTTAGGTCTTAGCGCGCTAGTATAGCGCTAGGCTTTAATCTTACCTAATTAGGCTAGAATAGATTATGTAATTGTATTTATTGTTACGTATTTCTCTTTTTACTTAGTATTAGCTTACTCTATTATATTTTTATAAAACTAGATTTATCTACTTTTTTATAAGTATATACATAGACTAGATTATCTTACGTTAGACTTTTAGTTTATGTCTATTCTACTTATAGAGTTCTAGTAATTTATAGATAGTAGACTTCTATAGTATTAAAAGTTATGTAGGTTACCTTAAGTAACGTCTTAGAGATTATTACACTAGTAGTAAAGATTTTAAAGTATATATATAGAATTGTCTAGTCTCTTATAGAGGCTTTATAAACACTTTATTTTATAGATTCTTATTATCTATAGATAAGAGTATATTAGGCCTATAACTATAAAGAAAGAATATCTATATAATCTAGTTAACTTTAAGTACTAGTTAATTAGCTTTAAAGTTATCTTTATATAGCTCTATATATATAAAATAGTTGCGTATATCTATATCTTTGTCTTTATTAAATATTAGTTATATCTTTTTAATTCTTTCTTTCTATTATACGTAGGTATTAGAATATTTTAACTATAGTATAATAAAGGTATCTAGAATTACATTTCTATTAATATATAGAACACTCTTATCTAGCATCTATAGTGTCTAACTAGTTTTATTAGAGCTCTATTAGAGGTAGTAGTTATATAGTATAAGGTAGAACTAATATATACCTTTACTAAACTCTTCTCTTATCTTTATTCTACGCTAGTTATTAATAAGCCTTTTAATAAACTTATAATTATATAAGATATAGTTATAATTAAAGAAACGTCTTTCTATAAAGTATACTATGTAATAATTTATCTAAAAATTTTATATAGTAAGAAGCTCTTTAAAGAAGATTTTACTATATTTAGTAATTTTATTACTATATATATTAGCGTAGAAGTTAAGTTACTAGTTCTATTTTACTAATATATAGAATATATCTAGCTTCTATCTAGTAGAAAAGAGAGATAGTATTAGTAGTAGTAGAGAGTTAACGTATCTTTTCTTATAAGGTGTTTTAATAGAGCCTATAGAAGTAGCAGAAAACTCTATAGACTATAGATAGTAATAGAGAAAGGTATAGCTAGGTATAGAGTGTAATAATAGTATTCTATACACTAAAGAAGAAGCTATATTAAATTAGAGGGTGTATTGCGCGTTAGATATAGAAAGAGACTATAGAGTTTAGTTCTATATAGAGGTATAAACTATAGTTTTATCTAGTGTAGTAGTGTTAAAGCTATCTTATAGTGTACGCTTACTACGTTATATATATATATTGTAATACTCTTTTTTATCTCTATATATAAAGTAGATTTTGTTACTATTAAAGTACTGTGTAAGAACTTATTATCTATATATAGAATAAGCTGTATTAAGCTATATAAACTAGTTAACTATAGCGTAGTAGTATTGTAGAGCTTTTTTATAATAAAAGTTAGATAACTATACTAAGATAAGTATCTATATAAAATAGCGCTGTCTATCTCTACCTCTACGCTCTAGTTCTTGCACTAGGTTAATAAGATAGTTAGAAAGAGTTACCTATAGAACGCTGTTAATGTTAGAAATATAAATACTAACTAAGAACGTAGTTATTATAATAAGTACGCCTATACTATAAGAAGAGAAGCTTATCTAAGAGGCCTTATAGTTTTCTATATCTATTTACCTATAATATACTGTGTAGTTTAACACTATATCTAGATTATTTACTATTTTAATAAAGAGTATATAGATAAGAAGCTTCTTAGCCTAGGTTACTTTAGTTTAAATATAGCTAGTAAGAAATTTAGTCTCTTTACCTTCTATTATTATAAGGTAATACACTTACTAAGCTAGGTTTATCTAATTAGTTAGTGTATAGAAGAGAATAGTGTCTGTTAGTAGAGAAAGTAACTAGAAAAACTTAACTTTCTATTTAACTAGTATTATCGCTAATAGAAGAGTAAGGTAAATACTAAATCTTACTACTCTTTGTAATTTACCTAGGTAAGGTTAGTATATATAATTATTTAAGAGTATAAAATAAATCTTATCTAGTATAATACGCTCTAAGTTACTATAACTATTTAGGCGTTGCACTATTTCTATAAAGAAGAGTTTAGTAAGTACTTCTAGTGTTACTAGAATAATAGACGTAGATTAGTTATAGTGTCTATCTTTCTAAATACTAGTATAGATATAGTAGGCCTTATAGTGTATAGCGATGTCTTGTTATAATACAGTAAGCAGAATAATAATAATACTCTACTAGTAGTTATAGTAATAGTAAGAAAGAAGAAATACTAAGCTTTTATCTACTTCTATACTAGTAATATACGTAATAATAGTATTACTACGTATAATAGCTTTAATAACGTCTTCTTGTTTTAGGCAAAATATAGCCTTTTTACTAAAGTTTTTATATAATAGACTCTTATAGTTATACTAAATACGCTGTTATAGGTTATTAGTTAGAGTAGAAGGTAGCTAAGTAGAGTAGCTGTCTTTACTCTCTTACTTAAACTCTAAGGTAGAGTGCTATTTAATAGAGACCTTAAATTAAGATTTTATGTATTTAAATTTCTTTTAAAATATAGTAATAATAGTCTAACTATAGATAGTAGTTTCTATTCTAGTAGAGTAGTTTATCTATATTTTGCGTTTCTCTACGTCTATAGTACTTACTATTTTATTAATCTCTTCTAGCGTAAGCTTCTAGAGTATACGCTTATCTATATTAAACTTCTATCTAAATATAATAATAAGATGCTATATTATATTAATACTAATACAGCACTTTATCTACTTCTTAGTAACTTTAATAATAACACTAGATAGATGCTAGAAGTTAGTTAGTTACTAACTATCTTTGTTAGCCTAAAGAAGACTACTAGTAGCCTAGAGAAGATATAGTTCTTTAAAACTAGTTAGTGCTATATACTAGAGAAGAATATAGAAGAGTTAAATAAGCTAAAGATACTATACTAATAAGCTGCTAATAGAGTAGAGAAGAAACTAATATATAATCTTAATAGTTTTGTCTATATTATACTTTTTATAGTACTATAGTATAATAGTAATAAGCTTATTATATAAAAAGATATTGTAAAGTTCTCTATTACTTAGATTTTTATAGTGTACACTAAGTAGTTCTATATCTTACGCTAGCTAGCTACTAGTAGTATATATAAAGGTAAGAAGGAGGTCTAGAAACCTCTAAACGCTATCTAAGTAAGCCTTAATCTAGGTAGCGTTCTAAGAATTATTAAGAAAGACGTCTTTGCGCTAAGTATAAATAGAGTCTAATAGTTATTTATAGATAAAGGTAGATTATAACGCTAAAGTAGGTAATTTAGAATTAAATAGTCTAAATTCTATATTATAGTTACTTAGGTTTTTAATAATGTTATTCTATAGAATAGATAGTATAGACCTCTAGTTTAGTATAAGTGTAAGCTTGTGTATAAGAGTAGTAGCCTCTTTATACACGTTATAGACTATAGACGTATACTTAGAGAGTATTATATAGATACTATAAAGAGTTATAGTATTACTATTCTAGTTTATAAAGGCGTTAAGATTCTCTCTATATTAGAAGTAGCTTAGGTACTAAGTAGTGTTAATAAGCTAATATATAGAGGTTTAGTGCTTCTACATTAGATAGTTATAGATCTAGTTCTTAAAAAGGTCTATAGTATTCTAGTTACTATAATTATCTTTATAGCTTTAAGCTATAATAGCCTTACTCTCTTAGGTTAATAGGTATATTTTACCTTTATTAATAGCACTATCTGCGTTTACTTCTTTCTATACTAGGTAAGGTATAGTAAATAATTCTCTAAACTTTTAAATACTAGCTAGGTAAACTATCTTCTTTAGTGTACTAATATCTATAGCAAAGTTATATACTTTGCGCAGTCTCTAACGCTTCTAGAAAATATATTAGAAGCTAGTAGTAATAATAAGTAGATGCTTAAACTTATTCTAGAGAGATGTATATTTAATAAAAGTAAGCTAGAATTTGTAGTATTATTATTCTAGAGCTTCTAGGTTAGTATAGTTGTATCTTACGTTAAGTAAGAGAAAGACTCTATAGTAGCTATCTAGTTACTTAACTACGCGCTTCTACGTTTATTATTATATAGTAGATAGTATAAGCTAGCTAGAACTAGGCTTCTTAGATACTAGCACCTAGAATAAAAAGATAAAGACCTTTTATAGAGAAAGAGCGTATTAAAGTAACTTATTCTAGTACGCCTTAAGTAGGTGTATAGGTATATATTACTTATTCTCTTATATTATATAGATATAGACGTAGCGTAACACTTTAGTTATTAAATTCTACTAGATACGCACTATACTCTTAATTATGTTATATAGATAGAAGAGAGATAGCTTAGTTACCTATATTAGTGTATTAGTTAAAGTATACGCCTCTTTCTAAGTCTATAGTAGTATCTCTAGAAAGCGTATATAGAATAGCTATAGACTAGTTTATATAGTTAGCGCTAAGAGCATAGCTATAAGCTAGGCTTAATATTCTTTCTTTATCTATGCTTCTACTTTCTATAGTTATTCTTCTATATTATAGAGTACGCTATTATTATAACTTAGTAGAGCTATAAGTAGTAGCTTAATATACTATAGTTAGACGTCTAGAGAGGTATATTTATTATTACGTTTATTTACGTTAGAGGTAGAGCTACGCGCCTGTATTAGTAGAGGCTTATCTCTAGTATAAGTAGAGCGTATTACTTTAAAAAAGCGTTGTATAGTAGTGTTAGTATTTATAGATACGCCTCTAAAATAGTGTTAAGTAGATATAGTTTACGTATACTCTTATAGTAGAAAAGTACTCTAGGTTTTACTAGCTATATAAATACTATAGGCCTTTTACAAGTACTCTTTTATATTCTTATTAGTACTCTTTTAGATAGTAATATACTTATATATACTATATATATAGCTCTTATATATAGAGAGATACTTAATTTATAGAAGTAGCTATCTATTAGGCTAGATAAAAGAGAACTTATTATAATTAGCTTTTAATAAGTGCAATGCTTTAAGAGTAAGAGCTTCTACTTATATACTAGTACGTTACTTTACCTTAACGTTATAACTATAATACTTATTAAGATAGGCCTTAACACTACGTAGTAGTATAACTTTTAGATAAAAGAGGTAGATAAGAATGCTATAGTTAGTATTTAAGATAAATATATTAAGTAGAGTAGGTATAATGTAACACTAGTGTAAATAGGTAGAGAGGTTAGATAATAATATTATAGTAAAACGTATTAGAAGCTATTATTAAGAAGAGAATAAAGTCTTTTAATCTATATAGAGAGAGAAACTAGCTGCAAAGTAGTATAATAAAGCTATTCTATTATACTCTAAGAATACGTAGAGTAGGCGCCTTTTTGTCTAAGTTATAGAAAATTATACTACTACTAGTAGCTCTATTACTTTAGTCTATATATAGTTAGAAATACTAGCTAAATTAATTTTATATATTAAGTAGCGCTTAGGTTATTAGAGGCTAAGTATTCTAAAATCTAAGCTCTAGCGTTCTTAGCGTTCTTAGCGTTGCCTATACTATAGACACTAGGTAGTATTTTATACTTAATAGTATGCACTATCTCTATTGCGTATACGTGCGCTAACTAATATAGCTATATAGCTATAGAAGCTTAATCTTATTCTAGTCTCTATTAGTAAAGATAATAATATTAGTTTACTAGTCTAGAACGCTTTTATAATGTTAGAACTCTATATAGTAGTATTCTACGTTCTACTAGACATAGTAGAGCCTGTCTAGGCCTTTCTTATACGCTCTCTAGATAATGCAATCTACTAGATCTATTAATAAGTTAGTAAGAAATAACTCTTAAAGTATATTTAGTAGGTTTATAATAATTCTTAAGTAGATATAGAACGCGCTTCTACTAATCTAACTAATAAGAACTATAAGCGTCTCTCTAAGCGCGTATATAAGAAAATAACTATAAAATAAGTAAATAAGTATCTAAAGAATTAACTAGATTATGCGTTAGTAGAAATAGTAGTAAATTTCTAGAATATAGTTACTATAAAAATAAATAAGATTGCGTATTCTAATTATAAGCTTAAGTACTAGAATATAGCTAAGATATTTAAGCGTATAGGTATTAGTAAGATAGCTAAAATAATTAACTATATAAAGGTAGTTACTACAGTTAACTATTTATAAGAATAGAAGGTAGTTCTAGGTACGTAGAGGTAGTTGTATTAAGAAGGTTTCTGTTTATTTGTAACTACAGAATTAACTAGATACAATATTATAGAAGATATAACTATTAGAGTAGAAGATATAACTACTAGACTAAGTAATAATATAGATATAGTTTCTAATATACAAAATAACTAGCTAGTATTATTCTAAGCTAACGCAGGTAGAATGTTAACTAATATACTAACTATAAGTAAAGTTAAAGAAATCTAGAGATTAGTTACAACTATACAAAAGAGAAAAACTGTAGATATACTTAGTAATATATAGTATTACTAGAATATATTAATACTCTACGCTAAATATAAACGTCTAGAATATCTTTTACGTAGTAGAATTAATCTAAAAAGTATATAAGAGTAGAGTGTAGTAATAGTAGCGCAAGAGTAGCTATTTACTAAGATTAGTAGCGTTATACTTTATATATAGAATAGATAGTTAGAATATAGAAAGCAATAGTTTATACTCTAAGAGAGATTTAGAGTAGAAATCTTTACTTTGCTACTAAGAGGTAGAGTGCTAAATTTATTTATTAAATAGAGACTAATTGCGCGTCTATAGAACTAGATAAATATAGTTATAATCTATAATAGTAATACTATAAAGATAGTAAAGGTTATAGAACTAATCTTTACAAGTTATATAAGAGTAGAGTCTCTACTAATATAACTTCTACTAGAGTTTATTAAGAAGTCTAATCTTATTAATTAGACTTTTATAGATCTACTTACCTTTAGTTAAGATATATAATAGAACTTTAAGGTAGTCTAGAACTTAATAGATAATGTAAGTTAGCTTAATTTGCTAGCGTAAATAGTAGTAATATAAGAGAATAGATAATTCTAGATATACTTTACTATTAAAATTCTATTAATTTGTGTATATAAATAGGTAGGTTCTTATAGACGTAAAAGGTTAGATTAATCTAGTAATATCTAGGAATTTGTATATACACGCTATTAGAACTTTACCTAGTAATACCTAGGAATTTATAGGTATAGAACGTTAAATTTTATTCTAGAAATATAGAGGTAATCTAATAGTATAGTTTCTATCTATAAGGTAGTAGAAAATAAGTCTAGAAGTTGTAATGCTTGCGTTAATAAGCGTACTTCTAGAGTTAGCTTATACTATTAGTATACTTCTAGAGTTAGCTTATAGTGTTAAGCGTACTTCTAGAGTTAGCTTATAGTGTTAAGCGTACTTCTAGAGTTAGCTTATAGTATTAAGCGTGCTTCTAAAGTTAGCTTATAGTGTTAAGCGTACTTCTAGAGTTAGCTTACGCTACTAGCGTAGTTCTATATATAGCTTATAGTGTTAAGTATTCTTCTAGAGTTAGCTTGCGCTGTTAAGTATTCTTCTAGAGTTAGCTTACGCTGTAGAGCGTACTTTCTAGATATAATTATAGTAGAGAACGCGCTTCTAGAGCTAGCTTATAGTGTTAAACAAGCTTCTAGAGTTAGCTTATAGTGTTAAATAAGCTTCTAGAGTTAGCTTAAGCTATAAGGCTAGTGCTAGAATGTAAAGGTGTATAGACTAAATTTTATAGAATTTAATAGCAAAAGTTATAAACCTAATAAAGTTAGTATTAGAGATAATTCTATTATTAAAACTATAGATAGTTAATAGATATAGATAATACTTAAATAGAGATATACTCTAATACCTATATCTCTTTATAAATCTAATAGATTAGATTATACTAAACTAAGTTAGAGTTAGAGTTTATAGTAGTAGATTAGTATAGCGCTAGTTAATAGATAGTACTATAGTATATAGAGAAGATAAAGAATATATATTAGACTTAGAATTAGAGAACGCTTTATATTATATACTTATAGTAGCTATAGTATATAAACTAAATAAAAAGAGTAGCTCTAGAGGTAGTACTATAAACTTACTAAAATATAGTATTAAGTAGCTAACTATATAGACCTTATAGATATTATATTTTTCTTTATATTAGTAGTAGCTAATACGTTATATTAGTTTATTAAAGTATTTATCTAATATAATATAGATACACTAGTTAGATATAAAGATATTATGCTATATAATTTAGTTAAGAAGTTACTAGTTAGGTAAACTTAGTTTATAGAAGAAAGACTTTAGTCTACCTCTAATTAAAATATAAATAATATAATATATTCTATTCTATTTTCTACGTTCTACTATTTAATTATATATAATAGAATAATTAAGCTTTTCTATAATAATAATCTTAGATATATTAGATATATTTATACTAGAATTAAAGATAGATATAGCTACTATAACACTATTAGAGTTTTACTTAAACCTAAATTAGGTCTATTTCTACTTATCTTTATCTATACCTATATAATACTAAAAGCTATATAGCTTCTTTACTAGCTATATAGTATTATCTTAGAAAGAAATATATACTAGAAGTTTACTAGCTATCTAAGCCTTAGTAGATAGATAATAGACTATAGCAAAGCTTTAGATAGTAAGTTTAGATAGTATAGTACGTACTTAATATACTAAGTTAGATTAAGTAGTATATTATTAGAATATCTATATCTATCTCTATAGTTCTATAAGATAATATACTTTTTTCTTACTATAATAAGAAATAGTAGTAGAAAGTAAAGTAATAGAAATACTATATTAAGCTACACTATATATATTTATAAGTCTAGCGTAGTATTTATAGTTAGAAAGAAAAACGTAGTAGAACTTATCTACTACTACTTATTCTAAGTGTCTAACGTCTTAAGTCTATATTACTATTTCTTAGAAATAGATATCTAATAGATACTCTAGTATAGCTAGAATAATACTAGCTATTTTATTAAATAAAGAGTTACTCTACTTACTCTAAATAATTACTAGATATTTATACTTAAAGATAATATCTTCTTAAAGTATAATAAGTAGTATAACTAGAATAGTCTATCTATAATTCTTATAGTAAGTAGATAGTAGAAACACTATACTCTTGCTAGATTCTATACTAGTAATATAAGCTACTATAGGTTAATAAGCAAGAATTATGTTAATTACTATTTTCTAGTTACTATAAAAGCTTTTTACGCTAAAGCTATCTTAAAGAACTACTCTAATATTAAGTAAAGCTTAAGTAGTAAGTTACTTCTTAAAATAGAAACTAGTAGTAATTTTTTTACTACTATTATAGCTAGAGTTAGCGCTATAAAAGTCTAAGTCTATATACTATATAGTAAACACTATTTAATATACTTCTAGTGTAGTAAATCTACTTTAAAAAACTACTACTATAGTAGAGCTATAGATACTAACTCTAGTATATACTATATATTTAGCTTAAAGTTTATAATACTTATTCTACTTTTCTTTAAGTACTTTATTAACCTTCTCTAGTAATAAAATCTATATACTACTAGTATAGCTCTTATTATAATTCTTATTAAGTTTATAACTAAATACTATAATTAAGTATTATATAAGGCGTAGTGTAATAGACTAGCTAAGATATAGTAATATAGTATCTTAAATAGTATTATACTTATATTATATATAAGAGAATTATTTTCTATCTATATCTACTTATAGTAGTAGACTCTAGAACTAGTAGTAATAGACTCTTTATTACTCTTTAGTTTAATCTTTTATAATAATCTACTAAAATAAGTAAATAAAACTATAGTACTATATAAGAAGTAAATCTACTTATTCTAGTAGATAGTAATAGATTATCTTAAGAGATTTATTATAGTTATATCTTTTATAGTAATATAAAACTATAGTAATAAAGTCTTTATATATAAAGAAATTATATAAGCTATTATTAATAAAGTTCTTTACTTAAGTACTAAGAAGTTCTATTATATAAGCTAGCTATCTACTTATAAAGTATATAAAAAGAAATAAAGTACTTAGAAGCTTTTATATAATATTACTATACTAAAGAATATAGTTATACTAGTCTAACTAAAATATTATTTTATTATATTTCTTCTCTTAGATAGTCTTTACTATTTAGTATAGAATAAAATTTATAAGTATATTCTTATAAGACTCTAGTATTATAAATAGTAAATAATCTAGCTATTACTTACTAGAGTAGTAGTTTATAGATTTCTATAGTAGTGTAGAAAGATCTATAAGACTATCTATAAAGGTAAGATATAGAATTAAGTCTTTAGCTTTATACTATAAGAACTACACTATAGCGTAGAATTTATTAAATATAGTAGAGATCTTCTTTATAGTAATAGTAAAGCTATTCTAGTAAATAAAAGTGTTAATAGTCTCTTTATATTAAGTCTAACTAATATACTAAGTAGATAAGATTATCTACACTATAGGCGTGTAGTACGTCTCTTCTAAGTAGTAGTTAATCTAACTATAAAAGCTATTATTCTTTTTCTATATCTTCTACTCTAACTATATAGTTATAATAGTAGTAGTAGCTATATTTTACTTATTAATTAGTATAGCTATCTTTATAGGCTATAGATTAGGCTTACTATTATTATCTAAGCTATTTAATATATCTACTAGTATAAAGAGTATTAAACTAATCTTATTCTAAAGTTTTTAATAAGCTATAAAACACGCGTACTTTTTAATTATACTTAGGTTAGTGCTAAATAGATAGGTAGATTAAAAGCTAAGCTACTATATATTAAGCGTAAGAAAGATAAGAAAAGTAATAAGTATAAACTTAAAGTTATTCTTAATAATAGTTTATTTAAGAAGAGATATCTAGAAAGAATAATATAAATACTCTAAGGTATCTAATTTACACTAGTAATAGTAAAGAGAAATCTTAGAGAAAAGTTCTAGAATACTATTAAGATAGAATATAAGCGTATTTTATATATTTTACTAATTAGAAGTAAAGGCTAGAAAAGTAGCTAGCTAAGAATAATACTAGAAATATATCTAAAAGAAGAACTAAAAAATCTTAGCTACTATAATACTATACTAGAAGTTAAATACCTAGTAATATATAAGAGAAGAGGTAGATATATACTACTTATTCTTTACTATAATATAGATACGCGCTTATTATAACGTATACGTAACTATATATTAATATATAAGTATTATACTTTTAACTATATTAAATAGAAAGTAGGCTTTTACTTTTAATAAAGAAGTAGTATAATAATATATCTTCTTTTATAATAGGTTTTATACGTATTTCTAGAATTTTATATACTAAAAGTATAGATTAGTTTACTACTTAGGTATAAGAAAAATTTATATAATTTTATTATTATAGTATTAGACTTAGAATTACTTAGTAGCTTTATAGTAAGTAAATAGCTCTTTAAGTATTACGCTAGTACTTTCTAGAGTAGAGCTATAGGCTACTATAGCTTTACTATTATCTATAGCTTTAATAGTAACTTTCTTTTAGTCTTTAAGTTCTAGTAGACTATTATAACTATAGAGAGATATAGTTAGTATAATCTTAAAATATTATAGCGCTTTTAGATCTCTACTTTCTAGAATATATATAAAAAACTACTATATATAGATAACGCGCTAGTATATAGCCTACTATTTTATTTATATATTTACTTTTACGCTAGTAGCGTGTATATTATACTAGTTATAAAGATATTTCTTTATATTCTTAATACTAGAAATACCTATATATATATACTTATATTACTTATACTTAACTAATTAGTAGAGAGTAAGACCTATAAAAGTAGGTATAACCTAAGTAGATAGCTTAACGTTACTATAATTCTATATAAATTCTATAGCTTAGAATTCTACTTTATTTTAGATAGTTTAGCGTATAGAAGAAGATAGTTATTTAGTATAGATAAGTAAGCTAAGGTAGGTAATAATACTACTTAGTAAGATAGTATAGTAATAGACTTTATAGATAAGAACGCTATAGCTAGACTTTATATAAAAATAGAAGAAGGCTTTAAGTAATATAATATATAGTACTAGTAAAGAAGCTTAGTATAGTAGATTAGATAAATTATTAGTACTTTAAATAAAAAAAAAAGTTATATAATCTAGATATAATATTTAGACTAAGATTATAACTATAGCTAAGAAAAGTAAAGTATTAAACTATGTATATTTCTATATCTTTACGCTAACACTATAGCTTTAACCTTATTATAATTACTATACTAAAAACTCTAAAAGCCTACTTCTATTCTATATACTACTCTAAGAAAGATAATTACTAACTTATAACTAAGATAGTAATATAGTTATATCTCTCTAATCTTATATTCTTTCTTATAATTCTAGATAGCTTTTTACTTATTACTACTTTTATTATAGTATTACTAGAGCATGCCTTATAATAGATATACTAATATCTAGCTAGACCTACACTACTAATAATAATAAAGTATAACTATAATAATCTAATATAGTCTAAGTATGTTAATAAGAGTATAAGCTTAGATAAGAAAAAGAATACTTTATAAAAGTTTAACGCGCTAGTAACTAGATTAAAGTAAAAATAGAAATTAACTACTAGATAAGTAAATAAAGTATTAGTAGATAAGATAAATATAAATCTAGTCTATTCTATAGTAAGTATATAAAACTAGAAAGAAGCTAAGAGTATAGTTATAGTAAGTAATAAAGAATTAAAGTATTAATCTTATATTATAAGTCTTTCTAAAGTAGACGTATTACTTAGCACTTAGATAATATTCTAGATAGAGGTAGTAGAGAGTTTTAATATATTTAAGAACTAGATAGTAACTCTAGCTATATAGAAAAAGTAAGCTTATTATAGAAAAAAGCTTTATAATTATATAGCCTAATATCTTCTAGTTATAATATAATAATCTTTATAGATAGAAAATAGTATACTAGATAGCGTAGCTACTAGATTAGAGAATAATAAAGTAGCTAGGTTCTAGAATAAGTACTTTAAGCTTAATAAAATAGAAGTTAATACTTTAGCTAGTTAAATAAGAAAATAGTATAAGTTAGATCTCTTCTATAAGAGATTTAAGTATCTAGATATAAAAATTAAATTATAAAAATATAGTATAGAATAGTGTAGAGTTTAGTATAACTTACTTACTAAGAAAGTACTTTTTATAAGTACGTAGTTAAAGAAACTTAGTAGAGAGCTAATAAAAAAGTTAGACCTAGTGCTCTAAAAGAAGTTTAGAGAAAGACTAGATTATAAGTAAAAATAGAATATAATAAAAATAAAAATAGAAAGTCTAGAGGTATTTAGCCTACTACTAAATTCTAATAATCTAGATATCTTTATTAAGAAGAGATTAACGCAGACTTATATATAATAATAAATAGAAATAGTTACTATATATAATAAGAATACTTAAGTAATAGTACTCTAGATAGAGCTATTACTACTTACCTATATATAAGAGAAGCCTCTACTAGATAACTTTAGGTTTCTAAAGTAGTTAAATAGAATAAACTTAATAATAAAGCTATTAGCGCTTTTAATAAAGTAAGTATATATTTATAATACGTAGTATTCTATACTTTTTTAATAGCTAGATAAGAGATATAGTTACTAAAGTTAGTAACTTAGAAAAAGGTTAAAGTAAAAAATAGAAAAGTAAAGAACTAAATATATAAAAGAAGATAAAAGAGTAGTATTAGTAGAAAAGTAATATATAAAACATAGTAGTACTAAAAAAAAAGAGAAGAATTAAGTAAAAGTAATAGTTACTCTTTAGTAGTACGTTTACTACTTATTTACGTAAAGGCTATTTTATCTAGAATTAGATACTAAGATTAGTATAGTTCTTAGATAGCTTTACTTAGTTCTTAAGCTCTAAATAGATTCTTAGTTTCTTATATTCTTATACTCTTACCTCTAGTTCTTAAACTAGTATACTTAGTTCTTAAACCTCTACTTCTAGTTCTTAAACTAGTACGCTTAGTTCTTAAACCTCTACCTCTAGTTTTTAAACTAGTATACTTAGTTCTTAAGCTAGTATACTTAGTTCTTAAGCTAGTACACTTAGTTCTTAAACTAGTATACTTAGTTCTTAGATTACTATACTTAGTTTCTAAACTAAATTTATTATATATAGGCTATTCTACGCTTAGTTTCTACTAGGTATTATATATTCTAATATAGTTAGTAATCTACTATATCTATATAGTAATCTTAAAGATTTTAATTAGCTAGATAGTAATTATAAAAATTATAAAATAAATAATATATAATCTAGTAGAGTTACTTAAAATAGTTAGGCTCTAGAGTATTATTAAAAAGTATTATAGTTAGATATTACTTTAATCTACTTACGTAAGTAACTAGTATATAATAAGTACTAATAATTCTAGATAATTTTAAGCTTAGAAGCTTTACTCTTAGACTTTTTAGAAAAGTAACTATAACTATAATTTTTACTTAAAGATACTTACTTCTCTTAATCTTAAGCGCTTTAGTTCTTAATATAGTTAGATTACTAAAAACTTAAACTTTAAGCCTAGAAAGTATTATTAGTAATAAAGATACTACTTTTAGAAATAAGCTTAATAGTCTTTTAAATATTCTTATTATTAAAGTTATTAAACTAAAAACTTTTATAATCTAAGTAGATATACTTAATATATAACTCTAAGTGTTTATAATTCTTATAGAGATTATTATTACTAAAGTTACTAGTTACTATAAAGCTCTAATCTAGTTAATTATTAGGTTTTATAAAGCTCTAAGATAGTTAAGTATTAGTAGTTTAATTATCTTATATAAAGCTACTAAAGAATAGACTATTAGCTACTATTATTCTAGAAGAGAGAAGTAGAATTTAATTAGTAGCGTTTTTAAGTTAAGTATAGTAAAAAGATTAAGTACTTAACTATAAAGTACTATTATACTAAGTACTAGTTTATATATTATAATTACTACTACTAGAGGTATTATAATTAGAGTATAGAACACTATTATAGTAGAAGCTAGAGCGCTAGCGCTTATAGCTAGAGTTAGAGTTAGAAGTTAAATTATTAAACTAAATTATAATAGTTAGCTATTAATTTAAATATAAAAGTAAAAACTTACTATAGTAATAAAAAGAATAGAAAAGTAAGTAAAGTAGTATATTAAGTAGAGTAGAGATTAAGCGTAGAACTTAAGAGTACTAAAACTTAAAAGCTAAGAATCTTAAGTAGAAAAGTTAATTAGATAGATAGCTTATTAGCTTATTAGCTTAAGTATTTTAATAATATAAAAGTAGATAATTATAGTAAAGAAAAGAAAAATTAGAAAACTTATTATTATAAAGTTTCTAATTCTAGTCTAAGCGTGTACTTATATAAGTAGCTAGCGTAGTTTATTAAGCTCTTAATTATACTATAAACTTTATCTAAAAGAAACTAGAAGCCTAGATCTTACTATTAGAATTATTTTTTACTAGTTAAATATTTAGATTTCTATAAGTATTAGCTATATTCTAAGCTATTATAAAGTAATTTCTAAACTAATAGAGTTAATTTCTAGAATATTAAGCTTTATTTAAATAAGTAAGAGCTTACTACTATTAGTATTAAGTATAATTAAATACTTAATTAGGCTATAATTTACTACTATACTTTAGATTTTTAAGTTTAGACTCTACTAGAGTATACTAATTATAGTAGATTTAATAGAATTAATTTTAGTAGAGTAGATTAATACTTTTACTACTTTAGAAAGTATATTAAAGTTAGAGAGTAGTTATAATTATCTAATTATAGATATATAATTACTTAGCTCTTAGGTATATAGCTAGAGATTTTATTCTAACTTTCTTTAGAAGTAAAATAATTATAATATACTTAATTATTTCTAATTATTAATTATCTCTAGCTCTAATATTTATGTATAGTAAGTAGCTTACTATATATAGTAATAAGCTAAAATATATATAGTTAGTAAAGTATATATAGATAGAAAAGAAAGAAAAAAGAAAATAAAAATATATTTAGTAATTAGAGAGATAATAAGATAGCTATTATTATATAGCTTAAAGTAGGTATAGTAGCTTCTAGCACTATTATACTACTAGACTCTAATATAGCTAGAAGATATAATAACTATAAAAAAGATTAGTATATAAAGTATAGAGTAGAAAAGGTTTTATAAATAGTATATAGCTAATTAGTAGCTTTATAAAGTAGAATAAAAAAGTATTGTAAAGAATAGATAGGTAACAAGAACTATTCTCTAATAATAGAATATAGCTTTGTTAGAACAAAGTAGTTAAATACTATAATAAATAGTATTAACTAATAAAGATTATAATATAATTGCAGAGTAGATAATAGGTAAAAGGTAATAATATTGTTGCTAGGTAAAGAATAACTATAGAGAATTGCTATTTCTTTTATAGAAAATAGCTACTAGAATAATTGCGTAAATATCTGCCTATT